>NW_006928349.1:0-769 GCF_000298275.1 Orycteropus afer afer
AAGAATTTGTTACAAGTAGGGGTTGGTTCAATCATTTCAAGTGAGGACAAATTTATATAACATTAAAGGGCAAGTATAAGTTGTCCATAAGTCAGATGTTCCTAACTGATGGACTGTCTGCACATACATTTGTGTGTGTGTGTGTTTTTATGCATATGCATGCACACACACACTTATATGTATGTATATATGTTCTGTTTCTCTGGAGAGCCCTAAGACATATAGTTGTTTCTTCATCAACAGCCATATGTTTAAGCCCTCAGGGAGTGAACACTATCCCTCTTAAATAGACTTGTCACAAATTCCCCACTTATTTAGCAATAGATATGGAGGGGTTGCTATGAGTCAGGGCCAACTCGATGGCACATAACAACAAGAACAACATCAGGTGATAGTAATGGACATTCTTTTCAGTTAATTGAATTCTACTAAGACTAAGATTAAAGAAAATATAAATTACTCTTCCATTAATCCTTTCATTAATTCAACAGTTATTTGTTGACTGACTACTCTGTACCAGGCAGTCTTGGGCTGTGGTTAAACTGCAATGAACAAAACAGACATGGACAATACTTGTTAGGTACTCCAAGGTCATGAGGAGACTGTGGTAAATAAAATTGTTGTTGTTGTTATGTGCTGTTGAGTCGGCCCCAACTCATAGCAACCTCTCCTTGGGTTTCTGAGGCAGTATCACTATGGAAGTAGATTGCCCCATCTTCCTTCCGAGGAGTGACTGGTGAGTTTGAACCACCAGCCTTCTGGTTAGCAG
>NW_006928349.1:1799-4172 GCF_000298275.1 Orycteropus afer afer
ATCATTATGAACTTGGAAGGAAATGGAAATCTTACCATCAAAGCCATGCAGGTTTCAGGTAACAAATATGGAAAAGAAATTGTATTCTGTGATTGCAGGGATGTTAAAGAGAACCTGCTTAGGGACTTTGGGGTGGAGAGGAGAGAACACCGTTAAAGTGGAAAGAAATGGTCTTTTATATAACAATGGATAGTTTTAAGGTAGCTATGATAATACCTATAATTTCAAATGACATGGTGAACTCAGCTAAATTAAAACAAACTGATTATTTGGATTCCGCATTAATTAATTAGGAGATCTGGTGGTGTAATGCCTAAAGCATTTGACTGCTAACCAGAAGTCAGGCAGTTCAAACCCACTAGCTGGAAGACTGGGCAATGTACTTCTGTAGAGATACCACCTCGGAAACTCAAGGAGAGGTCGCTATGAGTCAAAATCGACTCGACAGCAGTGAGTTTGTTTTTTTTTGGGGGGTATTAATCAATTCAATGAACAATTCATTCAATGTTTGCTATTGGTGGTATTATATTTTAGGCTAGATATTGTTAAAATATCTGGAATGAGTAATTTAATTTTGGACAAACTGACTGTTGCGATGGTGTTTGATCCAGCTAGATTTGTAGTTGATTATGAAGAAGTGAGTTGAGTCATAGATTTATTAGATTGTATTAGGGGATTTAAAATTAACATGGATCATCTAATATATTTCATTCCTGTAATATACATTAAATCCAGCAATAAGATTTTCAATTGTCAAATGTGATAAGATATATACTTTTATAATTAGAAGAAAAATATCACTTTTAAAGTATTCTCTTTGAACATCACCTTCATAAGTACTTTCCCCTAGAGTGTTGATGAGATTTGCTGAACAATATAAATACATAATCTATGAAATAGAAACAATATTTTTCCTAAGTCCCAATGTAGAAAAGAGATCAGCAGAGTCTGTGGTTCTCATTATAGTTGTTATTTCAAAATCTTATTTTTAAGATCCTTTTTTAAAACATGCCTATCTTTTCATATTCTGAAGTTAATTTTTTTTTCCTATCCTTATGTTTAACTCTTTTTTTTAAGTTTAACTTTTTTAAAGGTAAATACTTTAAAAGTAGAGTAATTTACAAAATGGAATAATCCTTTGAATAGTTTTTGTTCCACATTTTTGGTCTCTTTATCCCCTTACTCTCTCAGATTATTTTTTCCTTTCCAATAAGCAAATTTCTAGATATATAATCATTTGATTTAGAGATACTGTATTAAAGTTTATCCCTTTAAATATGATAAAGACCTTTAATAGATTACCAAAAACCAAACCAAACTCACTACCGTCAAGTCTCTTCTCATAGTGACCGCGTTGGATTTACAAGGCTGTAAATCTTTCTGGAAGCAGACTGCCTCATCTTCCTTCTGCAGAGCCCCTGGTGTGTTTGAGCTGCAGAACTTTTAGTTAACAGCCAGGGTATTTCTCCAAGATATTTAACTTTATCTTCAACTCTGCAGTCCAGATTCTAAGAGATGCCTGTAGTTAGATGTAGTTACAGCTTGTATTAATTAGCCAGTTGTGTTTGAGGTCACAATTCTGCTACTTTTCCCTGTTCTATCCCCACCCCCTTCTTTAGTGTCTCCCTTGTGATGCCACCATGAAGATGTCTGTAAATTACATCATATGGCAAAAACCATCTGGGAGCCAAGTACCAAGAAAGCCTATAATCAAGTGTGAGCACAAGGTCACAACATTGTGATAAGGCCCATTTTTACCTGAGAAGGACATCTTTAATTTCCGACTTTAAAGTCTCTGTTTAAAACCCCATCAGAAAAGATTGCTGCTGTTGACCTGGTGGTTTTGCTCCATACTAGCTTCCTCTGCCTTTGTATTTGGTTTATATCTCTTGGAGTATAGCAGATAAAATACCAGTATGGTTCCTCACCTGTGTTAAAGGCACACTTGCAGGCTTCCTTTCCTAGGATTTGTTTAAAATTAAAAGTTCGAGCTCCAGCCCAGACAGACTCTGAGTAGGGTGTGAGATCCAGCCAGAAATCACTGAGACAAGTGTCCATTGGAGATTTGTTTCCATCCTGCACTCAGAGTCCTCAAATTTGTCAGAGGCTTCCTCCTAAGGGACAGTTGTTAGCTGCTGTCAAGTCAACTACAATGCATTTTGACATTATGTGCAACAGAACAAAGCACTGCCTGGTCCTGTGTCATGTTCAAGTCCATAATTGTAACTATTGTGCCAATCTGTCTTACCAAGAGTCTCCCTCATACTCGCTGGCCCTCTGCTTCATGAACATGATGTCTTCCTTCAGTGACTGCAAGTGAGTCCAACGCTATTCTATGATCTGTAAGGGTATCATTGGCTCATTTTCAGAAGT
>NW_006928349.1:5127-5983 GCF_000298275.1 Orycteropus afer afer
CCTTGCTTTCTGAAAGTGAAGATGACTTGAAACACTTACTGATGTCAAAGACTGCAGCCTTCAGTATGGATTACACCAGAACATAAAGAAAACAAAAATCCTCACAACTTGACCAATATACTACATCATGATAAAGAGACAAAAGATTGAAGTTGTAAAGGATTTAATTTTATTTGGATCCACAGTCAACACCCTTAGAAGCAGCAGTCAAGAAATCAAATGACATATTTTATTGGGCCAATCTGCTGCAAAAGACCTATTTGTACTGTAAAAAAGAAAAGATATCACTTTGAGGATTAAGGTGTGCCTTATCCAAGCCATGATATTTTCAATTGCCTCATATGCATACAAAAGCTGTACAATGAATAAGGAAAACCAAAGAAGAATTAATGCCTTTGAATTATGGTGTTTTTGAAGGGTATTGAATATACAGTGGACCACTAGAAGAGCACATCTGTTTTGGAACAAATACAGCCAGAATGCTCCTTAGAAGCTAGGATGGTTAGTCATTTTCTCATGTACTATGGACATGTGATCAGGAGGGACTAGTTCCTGGAGAAAGACACATATCTAGTAAAGTAGAGAATCTGCGAAAAAGAGGAAGACCCTCAACAAGATGAATTGACACAGTGGCTGCAACAATGGGGCCAAACAGCAATGATTGTGAGGATGTTGCATGACTGGGCAGTATTTCCTTCTGTTTTACATAGAGTTGCTAGGAATTGGAATCGACTCAATGACACTTAACAACAACATGTTGCATATATATTCACATATATAACAAACCACACGGGGGCACAATTACAGAGGCTTCCTAGACTTATTCAGACAACTCACAGGATTGCTTTACAGGGTT
>NW_006928350.1:0-596 GCF_000298275.1 Orycteropus afer afer
AAGATGGATTGATGTGGTGGTTTCAGTGATGGTTCAAGCATAGCAAGGATTGTGAGGATGGTGCAAGACAGGGCAATGTTTCATTCTGTTGTACATAGGGTCATTATGAGTTGGAGCTGACTTGACGGCACCTAACAACAATATGCAAGAGCCACAAAATACATAAAGGAAACAAAAACATAATTAAAAATAAATAGACAATTTCACAACAGTTGTAGGAAACATTAACACACCACTCTTGATGAAAGATGGCACAACTGGAAAGAAACCCAACAAAGATACAGAAGGTCTCAACATCTCAGTCAGTGAAATTGACCTCATAGACATACAGAACACTCTACCCAATAAAAACACAATACACATACGATTCCAGTGCATATAGAGCTTTTTCCAGAGTGGACCATATGTTAGGTCACAAAGGAAGTCTCAATTGATTTAAAAACATCAAAACACTACAAAGTATCTTCTTAGATCAAAATCCTCTAAAGTTAGAAATCAGTAATAGAAAAGATTAGGGGAAAATTATCAAATACATGGAAACTAAATAATGCCTTGCTCAAAAACTACTATGTAACTGAAGTGATAAATGTGAAATT
>NW_006928350.1:2121-3840 GCF_000298275.1 Orycteropus afer afer
AAAAATAGGAGTAAGGCAAAAACCAATGGTCAGCATTATTCTCAATGGAGAGAGATTGAAAACAATTCCCCTTGGGAACGGGAATCAGACAAGGATGCCCTCTTATCACCATTCCTATTCAACATTGTATTGGAAGTCCTAGCTAAGGCAATAAGGGAAGAAGAGAAAATAAAAGACATCCTAATTGGTAAAGAAGAAGTAAAAGTATTTCTATTTACAGATTCCATAATCCTATACACAGAAAATACTAGAGAATCAACAAGAAAACTACTGGGACTAATTGAAAGATTCAACAGTGCAGCAATGTACAAGATCAGCATACAAAAATCATTCTGATTACTCTATATCAACAAAGAGATCTCTGAAAAGGAAATAAGGAAAACAATACCATTTACAATAGCTAAAAAAAATAAAATATTTAGAAATAAATCTTATCAGAGACACAAAAGACCTGTACAAAGAAAACTACAAAATACTGCTACAAGGAACTAAAAGAGACCTAAATAAATGGGAGAACATAGCATGCTCGTGTATAGGAAGATTGAACATTGTGAAAATGTCAATAATACTCAAGGAAATGTATAGACATAATGCAATCCCATTACAGCACTCTCTGGGGCACTGCCTGAGGCAGATGCCTTACAACATATTGCTGAATATTCCCAGAAGTCACTCAACCACCCATTGTTTCTTCTAGATCTATAACTAGACTTAAGTCCCAGGAAGCCCAAAAAAGGTGAAATACAAAGTGTGACCCAGGAAGAGATATTCTATACTCCGAAAGAACTGCTTGGTTTTTCTAATATGTATATTCAGAAACATGGAGAATATTTGTGAGAATGGCTATAAAGTGTGTGGGATAACGGTGCAACAAACATTATGATAGATAATTCTGATATATATATATTTTTTTTAATTTGGGCCTACTAAGTACAGATTCTTCATTCAAAATTTCAGCTAGAGAGATTAGGAAAGGACCTATTTATTTTGTTGGTTTACTCAAACATGGATTATGTAGTGTCCTACACTAAGTCAAGTTAAATTACCAGACCTGCCTTGGTATAATGCAGGAGAACGTACACAAAGGCTTAAGGAAATTGGCATGTTAGCATGGATTTAACAAATTAGACCTTCTGACTCACATATGGAGTGTCCAGAGGACATACATTTTACCACAACAGTGAGGAACAAATCTGTGAAGGGAGCCCCAGCATCCTTGAAGATAGCTGCGATTGCCATTTTATGTAAGCCAGATTTGACAGTGAGAGCTGCTGTAATTGAATTAAGAAACTACAATGGGGCTGATTGGATCTCATAGTGTAGGGGCCAAATGCCAGCACTTAATCAACAAAGACAAGGTGGGAATTGTTACCACAATGGACAGCAAAGTCAAAGGGTAATCAGAATAATCTGACTCGTATTGACTTATGGTATTGACTACTTAGGCATGGTGTCCCTAGAAGTGGAATAGATGGGAAATCTACTAAATATTTACATGATCTTTACAAGTGTAAGAATTCTAGATCAAGTGAACACCAGTCTAATTTGAATCGCCAGAATACAGAGACACAGCCCCTCAATAAATTCCCAGACTTGAGCCAGTTTACAAGCCCATAACCCCTTGAATAAAGGAAAGGGTGAGTCCCCTTGAAGAAGGGCACCACTAAACTGCCAAAAATATATACTGTTAATCTTTCTCCCAGCATTCCCCCAAAGGAA
>NW_006928350.1:5175-6083 GCF_000298275.1 Orycteropus afer afer
CTCTCCTTTTGAGAAACAGCTTTTGGTTTGTTACTAGGTCTAAGTAGAGACTGAATGCCTAACCAAGGGCCACCACAGCACCATGCAGCCTGAGCTGCACATCACCATCTGGGTGTTGTCTGACTCACAGACTCATAAAATTGGACATGCACAGTAGCACTCCATCATTAAATGGAAGTGGTATATAAGAGATCGGGCTTGAGCAGGACCTGAAGGCACAAATAAGTTACATGAGGAAGTGGCCCAAATGCCTATGGTCTCTACTCCTGTCACATTGCCTTCTCTTTCCCAGTCTACATCTATGACCTCATAAGGACTTCCTTATGATCAGTGGGCTGAGGAAGAGAAAACTCATGCCTGGCTTACAGATGGTTCTGTGAGATATGCAGGCACCACTCAAAAATGGACAGCAGTAGCACAGAAG
Source organism: Orycteropus afer afer (assembly GCF_000298275.1). Taxonomy (NCBI): domain Eukaryota; kingdom Metazoa; phylum Chordata; class Mammalia; order Tubulidentata; family Orycteropodidae; genus Orycteropus; species Orycteropus afer. Next base: position 5,600 of record NW_006928350.1, read on the forward strand.
CCCCTTTCTGGGACCTCCTTGAAGAGCAGTGATGAAAGGAAATCCTCCAAAGGGGAAGAACTTTGAGCAGTGCATCTTCTTGTTCACTTTGTTTGGAAGAAGAAATGATCAGATATGTGACTGTATACTGATTCATGGTCTGTAGCCAATGGTTTGGTTGAGCAGTCAGAGACTTGAAAGGAACGTGATTGGAAAATTGGTAAGAAAGAAGTATGGGGACAAGGCATGTGGCTATTCCTATCTGAATAATCCACCGGAGTGAAGATATTTGTGTTTCATGTAAATGCTCACCAAAGAGTGACCTCAGAAGAGGAGGATTTAAACAATCAAGTGGATATGATGGCACATTCTGTGGGAAAAGGTCATCCTCTTTTCTCAGCCACTCCATCATTGCCCAATGGGCTCATGAACAAGTGGTCATAGTGGGAGTAATGGAGGTTATCTATGGACTTCTACTCACCAAGATCAACTTCACTACATCCAC
>NW_006928351.1:0-549 GCF_000298275.1 Orycteropus afer afer
GGTGCATCTCTCTGGGTTTTAAACACCAGAGGCTCAGTCTCAAAACTCACGTCTATATGTCACCACAGTAGGACAAACCGACAGACAAGTTTGTCTTGCTGTTGGAGACCTCTCGTATTACCCCCACCTGGGTCCCTGTGGCTGACTATACCTCTGTCTAGCTTCCTGGCTTTTAATCCCCTTTCTTCTGCTCTTCTGCCCTGCTGTTTTGTGCGTCCCTGAGTTGTCCCTGGGGCTGACTGCTCCTATGTCTGGGTTCCTGGCTTTTTATATCCTTTTTCCTGCTCTTCCAGCCTGCTACTCTGGGCGGGCCTGAGTTGCCTCTCCTCACCTAATCCCTTTGGCTGACTACTCCTCTCTGGCTTCCTGGCTTTTAATCCCCTTTCTCCTGCTCTTCCTGCTTGCTACTTTGGGCATCCCTGAGTTATCTCTCCTTACCTGTAACTCTGGGGCTGATTACGTCTCAATATAAAGAAAACAAAAATCCTCACAACTGGACCAATGAGCAGCATCACAATAAATGGAGAGAAGATTGAGGTTGCCAAAGAA
>NW_006928351.1:1034-3654 GCF_000298275.1 Orycteropus afer afer
GCTTGGTAGGGTGGAGGGTCAATGAAAGAGGGGGAGGCCTTCAACGAGATGGACTGACACAGTGGCTGCAATGATGGGCTCAAGTATAGCAGGGATTGTGGGGCTGGTGCGGGATCGGGCAGTGTTTCGCTCTGCTGTGCATGGGGTCGCTATGAGTTGGAAACGACTCGACAGCACTTAACAACAACAACAAGAGGGTTTATTACTATTAGTCAAGATTCCATTAGTTGCCAGTGACAAAAACTCAGTTCAAACTAGCTAAACAACAAAAAAGTAATTTATTGGTTCACATGGCTAAGAAGATACTGGTATTCCCTTTAACCAACTTGCTTAACAAACCACCCCAAAAGTTAGTGGCATTAGACCACCATTTTATTATGCTCATGAACTCTGTAGATTAGAAATTCAGCCAGGGCACAGAATTTCTGTGCACTGAATTTCTGTGGATTAGAAATTCAGACAGTTAGGATGGTTTGTCTCTGCTCCATGATACCTGGGGCCTCGGGTGGTAAGACTCAAAGGCTAAGGGTGTCTTGATGTCTGCAGGCTGGTATCATCCAGAAATGTTCCATCTTGGCGGTTGAGGGTAGCTGACAGCGGTGACCTCAGTTGGGGCTGTTGGCCTGACACCTGACCTCTTCATGTGGCTACTCAGTTTTCTCACAGCATTGTGGCTGAATTCCAGGAGCAAATGTCACAAGGGAATAAAGCAGTAATGCACAGCACTTTAATAACACCCTCAGAAGTCACATACCAACACTTCCACATACTATTTTGGTTGAGACAGTCACAAAATTCTACTCAAGTTCAAGGGGATGGGACATAGATAGCCCACCACTGGATGGGAAGGATGTGTTACACTGTAATTAAAACATAGATGGGTGTTCGTCTTTAGAAAATATAATCTGGCTCACTGGAATAGCTTAAGAGAATTATTGTTATAGGAACAAAGACCTTAGGGTCTAACTCAGGGCTACCGCTCTCATTTTTGTCTGCCTCTCATTTTTGCTCATCTCTTCTTCTCTTTGTCTGTTAGCAAAAGACACCTTATTTTTCTCAGCATCTGAATATAATTTCCCAGGGGAAGATATTGATTGGCCCTTCCTTGAGTCATGCCCACCATCTGTACCAATTAATGTTGCTTGAGACTAAAGAACTGTGATTGGCCAAACCTAGATCACATGAACAAGTACCTACAAAGAAAGCTTGCTCAGTAGCCTATAAGGAGTAGTACCACACAGGGTTTAACCTAAGTAAGCATTTATATCAGGTTAGTGTGTTATTATAATTATGCTAGTTCTCTACCAAGGAGCTCTGGTAGTGCAGTTGTTAAGGCATTTGGCTGCTAACCAAAATGTTGGTGATTTGAACCCACTGGGTTCAAGATAATTCAGTCTGCTTCTGTAAAGATTTATAGCCTTGAAACCCTATGGGAATCACTATGAGTCAGAATTGACTCAATGGCAGTGAATTTGGTTTGGTTTTAGAGTTCTCCACCAGCACTCTATAGTTGCAAGTTTTCCAAGCCCTCTACCTGGCTATCTTCATATCATGCCCTTGTGTTCTACTTTGCTACAAACCACCTCTTTGAGATTCTTACAGCCATACTGTTTGGCTGTGTTCTCTCATCCTTTCACCACACTTCACTTTGATATTTCAAAGGACCATTCCAAAATATGATTTTTCACCATCCTGGAGCTCTGGTGGCGTAGTGCCTAAGGCATTTGACTGCTAATCAGAAGGCTGAAGGTTCAAACCCACGAGCCACTCAAAAGGAAGATTGGGCAATCTACTTCTGTAGAGATACCACTTTGGAAACCCAAGGAGGGGTCACTATGAGTTGGAAGACGACTTGATGGCAGTAAGTTGTTTTTTTTTTTTTCCTAGTTGCAACTACCTAGGCGATTGTCACTCCACTAGTTGTATCTTTCTACAATGCCTTTTCTTTTTCTTTTTTACAAAATCAAACTCAATTTTCCAGGGATTGTTTTTCCTTGAAATCACCTCCCAAAGCAAAGAGTTCAAAACTAATGCAATAGGTTGGAAGATCTCAAAACAAAAATACTAGTAGAGTCTCTGAGTCATTAGTTTCATCCACTGGAAAAGAATGTGAAACTTGGTTTGTCTGCATTGGTTCTTTGTTAACCTTAATCCTTACCGTGTCAATCAGGATGCTTTTAGCAATAAGTACAGAAAATTCAAAAGCAGTTTAAATAATAAAGAAATTTATAAATAACATAAATAATGAGACAAGAGGAGAGAAGTTCCAGAGATGGTTAATTCAGTAGCTTATTCACATCATAAAAGATCTAGATTTCTTACATCTCTCCCCTCTGCCATCTTCAGTGGATCATCTGGATAACTCTTCTCATGATGGCAAGATGGCTGCTGAGGTCCAGACAATGGTCCTATAAGTTTATGTGAATGATCAGAATTCCCAGGTGTATAGTCAAGCTGACAAGGGGCAAGTTTGTTGTCACTGCTTGGTCACAGCCAGCTACCCAGAGGGACTGAGTAGTTGAACCTGCAGCCTTGGGACCATAGTCGCAGGGGCCATCAAGCTCAATTGGCATAACATACTATACAAAACATTGTTCCACCTCCTACTTTGGCGAGTAGC
>NW_006928351.1:5534-6116 GCF_000298275.1 Orycteropus afer afer
CAATCACAGAAGGACAAATATTGTATTAGTCCATTATTGTAAAAGTCAAGGAACAGTTTATATATGGAAGGAAATTTTCTTTGTTGGTTACCAGGTGTGGGAGGGGAGGGGAGGGAACACTGCTGGATAGGTAGAGATAAGTATTGATTTGGGTGAAGAGAAGGGCAATGTACCAAATGTGAGTGATCAACTTGGTGGCATTGAGGAAGAGGGAGACATAGAGTGGTATCTGGGAGGTACAGACAACAAAGATGAACCCTTTTGCACTTACAGTACTGTGTTGTCAGTGAAGGCAAACATAGCTATATGGGTGGATAGATGGGTGAACAGGCTGAACTATTAAGTATGTCTATGTAGCATTTGTAAGTGTATTTGTATGATCTGTAAGAATTCCCAGGTGTATAGTAGAGCTGACAAAGGACAAGGGACAAGGTTGTAGTCACTTCCTGGTCACAGCCAGCTACTCAGAGGGACTAACTGAACCGGTGGGCTCAGGACCATAGTCGCAGGGGACATCAAGCTCAATTGGCATAACATACTACACAAAACATTATTCCACCTCCTACTTTGGCGAGTAGTGAC
>NW_006928352.1:0-1262 GCF_000298275.1 Orycteropus afer afer
GTCACTTTAAATATCCAAAATGGCTGCCACATGTAAATAATCAAAATAGCTACACCCTCCGGACAGCAGAAGTCAACAGCTCAGGTTGTGTCCCTCCTTGCTGTTTCCCTTCCTAGTCAAAGACCACCAGAGCAGTTGTCCCTACAGCCCTTGGTGACTAGGATTGATCTTTAGATCAATTCTCAGGTCCCAACACCACTTGGAAATATTCAGGCTGTTGGTCTTGTCAGAGTAGCTGTCTGTACTCACTGTTTTTGTTCAGGTTTTTCCACTAGTTGGTGCCTAATCCACTTCTGTTTAGTTCCTTTCAAAGCTCAGGGTTCCAGGATTATCTTCTGTATCTCTGTCAATTGGTTCTTCTTTTCTTTGTTGAAGATGGTCTGTGTCACTTGTCTCCCTATTCCTCCATCTTACCGGAAGTCCTCGAACTCAGTATTCTTAAGGTGTTCTGAAACTTAAAATTTTCAGCAGTGAGCAGAATAAGAACAATTCATAAAAATTCCACATAGGAAGAGAGTCAGCTTTTATAAAGTCTGTGTTCCTCACCTTCCTCCTACCCCCGATAATAAGCCCCTTTCTCGAGTATTTCTCAGTAATATATAATCTTAGACTGCCACGCCTTTCTATCAGAGTAGGTCAGCTGATTTTTGACAAAGGGCTGAAATGTATTACATGGGGAAGAGATGGTTTCTTTAACAAATGGTGCCGGAAAAACTGGATATCCATTTGCAGAAAAATGAAACAAGGTCCATACCTCACACCATACACAAAAACTAACTCCAGATGGATCAAAGACTTAAACATGAAACCCAAAACTATAGAGTTCCTCAAGGAAAAAATAGGGGCAAATTTAGGGGCCCTCATTTATGCCATAAATAGACTGTCAAGCATAACCCAAAATGCACAAACAGCAGAAGATAAACTAGATGAATGGGACCTCCTAAAAATTACATTTTTATGCACATCAAAAGCCTTCTCCAAAAGAGTCAAAAAAAAAGAACCTACTTAAAAAAAAAAGAACCTACTGATTGGGAAAAAATATTTGGCAACGACATATCTGACAAGGGACTTATCTCTAAAATGTACAGAAACTCCAATACCTCAATAACAAAAAACAAACAATCTAATCCAAACATGGGCAGAAAACATGAACAGACACTTCACCAAGAGGATATTCAGGCAGCCAACAAACACATGAAGAAATGTTCATGATCATTAGCAAGTAGAGGGATGCAGATCAAAATAATAATGAGATACCATCT
>NW_006928352.1:2602-6043 GCF_000298275.1 Orycteropus afer afer
AAGACAACTATAATTAATGTGACTTTCTGCTTTTTTATTAGTACTGCCCTCAAGATAATTCAGCTTAGTGCCCTGATTATTGGATAAGAAAACACTAAGTTGTTATTCACCTGCCAGTACACAGTTTTAAAATTCATCGCTCAAAACTGTGAGTCCAAATCTCATCCTCTCCTTTTGGATGGGGATTTGGCAGCATTTCTCTTCACTGCCAATCCAAGCATGCCATAGCTCTCCATACCTTGGGAATGCAGCACAGGTTCCCCAGCTCTCAGCGGTCTGGTTCTGAGGACCCATGGAGACCTCTATGCTATAGTATCTGGGCTATTCCCTGACTCTGTCTTGTTTCTTCATTCTGTATCCACCACCTCACATTCTTCTCTCAATCAATCTAGCATGGAACAACACTTGTGAAATGGCCTTCATTAAGCCATTTGCCAGAAGTCAATATTCGCAGCTCTCACATCAAATGAAAAATCAAAACTTCGTAATTAGAGGCTTCAAAATATGCATTAGTGGTGGTCCCAAGGCTTTCTTCTCTTTCTTTGTCAGGGACAACACGGCATAATGTGGGCTTTGTGCTGAGACAGACCCAGATCTGAATCTTCCAATTTTTAACTCTGTAGCCTTTGATAAGTGACTTCACTTCTTTGAGGCCCAGAGTTTCCTACTCTCTAAATCTCAAATGACTGCTGTAGAGATTAAATTACTATGCAAGTGTTATATTCATAATTATGTTATTGTCTTGCCAGGTGCTATCGAGTCAGCTCCAACTCATAGTGAAACTATGTGTAACAGAATAAAACACTGCCTGGTCCTGTGCCGTCCTCACAGTCCTTGGTATGCTTGAGCCCATCATTACAGGCACTCTGGCAATCCATCTCGTTGAGGGTCTTCCCTTTTTCCTGACCCCGTAGTTTATCAAGCATGTTAACTTTCTCCAGGGACTGGTCCCTTCCAACAACATGACCAACGTACTTGGGATGAAGTCTGAACTTCTTGCTTCAGCACTCTGGCTGTAATTCTTCCAGAACAGATTTGTTCATTCTGGCAGTTCATGGTATTTTCAGTATTTTTCGCCAACACCACAATTCAAATGCATCAATTCTTTCCATCTTCCACACTGTCCAGCTTTCACATGCATATGATATTACTGAAAATAACATGACTTGGGTCCAGTGCCCTTTGTCTTCAAAATGACATCGATGCTCTTTAACACACTGAAGAGGTCTTTTGTAGATTTTCCCAGAGCAATACATCATCTGATTCTCTGACTGCTGCTTGCATAGGTACTGATGGTGGACCCCAGTAAAATGAAATCCCTACCAACTTCCACCTTTTCTCTGTTTATCATGATGTTGCTTATTGGTCCAGTTGTAAGGATTTTTGTTTCCTTTACATTGAAGTATAATCCACACTGAAACTGTAATCTTTGATTTTCATCAGTAAGTGATTCAAGTCATGTTTACTTTCAGCAAGCAAAGTTGTGTCATCTGCATACTGTGGGTTGTTAATGAGTCTTCCTCCAATCCTGATGCCCCATTCTTCTTCATATAGTCCAGCTTCTCAGATTGATAATCACAGCTAGCATTTATTAAGCACTCACCATGTGTCAGGTGCTATTTATACCTATTATACCTATTCATTTAACTCACACAACCAAAGTATGAAATTGGTGTAGTAGTTAAGTGCTTGGCAGCTAAACAAAAAGTCAGCAGTTGAAACCCACCAGCCATTCCATGGGAGAAAGATGTGGTAATCTGCTTCCATAAAGATTTACAGCCTTAGAAATTCCATGGTTTCTACTTTGTCCTATGGGGTAGGTACTAAGAGTGGAAATCAACTTGATGGCAACAAGTTTTGTTCTATTTTTTCTCTCTCTCCATTTTACAGACAAGGCAACTGAGGCAAAGAGAGATGAAGTAACTGCCCAGGAATGCCAGCTATAATTGGTGGAAAGAGAACTGGAATTCAGACTTTTCTGCAGCACTCCTAACCTGTAGGGCTCCTACCTCACTTAAGGAGATTGCTGGATGGAAACTTCTGCTCACATAGTGCCAGCCACAAAGCAGACACACAAGGATGTACCAATTTAATTTCCTCTTTCCTACTCCATTTCTACCCTACCTCATAGCTTGGTATGCAGATTGTAAAATCAATGTAATAATGTCAAGTTGTAAAGTAATATAATACTGTTACAGAGACAAGGTTTTTTGTTTGTTTTGTTTTGTTTTTAACATGAGGGACAAAGAGGGCTTCCAAGCTTCCTGGGTGGCACATATCTCTTGACTACTAGCTAAGTGATTACAGGTTCCAACCCATGCCTTGGAAGACAAGCTTGGTGATGTGGTTATAAAAAGGTCACAGCTTTGAAAACTCTGTGGAGCAATTCTACTATGCACACAGGGTGTCACCTTGAGTTGGAATCAACTAGATGGCAACCAATAACAAGGTGCTCTAGGTTTAAAAAAGAAAGAAAAGAAACAGAAACTCACTCCAAGAGAAGAGAGTCAGGCAGATCATCTTAACCTAGCGACCAACTATCCTCCTGACGGATGAACTACAGAGAAGACCGTATTACACTCACAGGAGTCAGTGGTCACTCTCCCAGACTCAGTCCACGTTGGGCATAAGGCAGTTTGGTTTTTTCTGGGGCCCAATGAATAGAGTTTAACACAAAGACAGCAGAAAGGCAATCCTCCCTCTAAAGTGCCTGCAGAGATCAAGTATCCAGAGTGCTCTGAAGAGGACAACCCTAACTCCTACACACTGTGGAAGTCCACGTGCCTGCAATGTGCTGGTGGCACCCACTGGGCAGTATGGAACAATAACCACACTATGGCCAGGGGCAGAACCAGTGGCAGGAGCAGTGTGAGCTGCTGCAGGGCAATGGGCACCTTCAGTAACAAGTAAGGCAACAATGGCTTTAAGGAGCCCACCTCAGAGCAATGGAGCAGAGCTTGGGGGAGGGGGCCTTCTCAGCGCTCTCACAATCCTCTACTCAGACACTTCCAGATAAACTAAGTGATGAATCCACTGGATGTTCTGAGGTTTCGGGAGAAGGAAGGCTGGGCAATCTCCTTCCACAGAGATACCGCCTCAGAAACCCAAGGATGGGTCCCTGTGACTCGGGATCGACTCAACGGCAGAGAGTTTGGTTTGGTTTTGGTTTAGTTTTATCTTGCTTTAGGCCCAGTCTCAGAGAATGATTTAATTGGTCAAGGGAAAGGCCATGGAACTCTGATGGTGCAGTGACTAAAGTATTCAGCTGCTAACCATAAGGTCGGCTGTTCAAATCCCCAGCCACTCACCAGGAGAAAGATGAGGCAGTCTGCTTTTGCAAGATCTGTTGTTGTTGTTGTCAGGTGCCGCAGAGTCACTTCCAACTCATAGCAACCCCATGCACAGCAGAACGAAACACCTCCCGATCCTGCGCCAGCCCCA
>NW_006928353.1:0-6082 GCF_000298275.1 Orycteropus afer afer
AAAAAAAAAATCATTGAAAGTTAAATAACCAGGTTTATGCACAGGCTTTGCTACTGACTTACCTGAAGCAAATCACCTGGCTTCTCCGTGCCTCAGTGTAAACAGAGCTACTACTGCCTCTCCTGTTTGTTTTACACTACTCTGAGAAATACATTAAATAATAGAGCTGAAATAACTTTGAAAACCATAATACAGATAAAAGTTTGGTTATCATGATCATCATTAATTTTTGTGACTATAATATGTAGCATTATATTTAAGCAAAGGCAATTTCTACTTAAAAATGAATTTTGAGGCAAATTTTGAAAGGAAGAAGGGCATAACTTCACTAGGTAAAGGATTTTTAAGGGAAGTAGTATGCTTTTTTGGTTCTTAGTATGTATTTTCTAGTTTGCATATTTCATAGTATACAATTTCAGGATGCTATGGAAGTACAGAAGGGTAAGTATTTTACTACTAACCAAAAGGTTGACAGCTCAAACCTAACCAGAGATTTCTCAGAAGAAAGGATGGTGAGCTGCTGAAAAACCTCAGCCTTGAAAACCCAATGGAGTAGCTCTACTTTGCAACACTTGGGATTGCCATGGCACCTGGATATGGCCTTCAAGCTTTCGACTGAAATTCGCAACCACTCACCCACCCAACCACGGCTATATATATCATGTGATGTACACATAAAAAGGAGGTGCTCTGGTGGCACAGTGGTTAAGATATGTGGCTACTAATAAGAAAGTCTGCAGTTCAAACCAATCAGCCACTGTGTGGGAGGAAGATGAGGCAATCTACTTTCATAAATAAAGATTTACAGCCTTGGAAACCTTGTGGGTCGCTATGAGTAAGAATCAACTTGATGGCAGTGGCTTTGGTTCTTTGGTGTGGTACACATAAAAGGTTTCATAGAAAAGTATTCACCTTTTTTATACTTGGTCAGTCTGATATTTTCTCTTCTATGCTACCATATTCCATTCAGTTCTATTTTATTTATTTAAATAGCTGCAGTTATTTTATAATATTGACCTATTTTTTTTTTTTTTTGGTACAGTGACTCTGGGTGTTCCTTCCATCTTCTGTGGATACTTTCTGTGTCATTCAGTATGTTGCCCATGTTGCTGTTGTTGTTAGGTGCTGTCGAGTTGTCTTCGACTCATAGCGACCCTATGTACAACAGAACAAAACACTACTCGGTCCTTCAATATTGAAACTCAAAGGTTGATTTTTTTTCTTCAGTTCTTTCAACCTTCAGACATCCTAAATGTGTTTACCCTTTCAGTTTTCTAATTCCAGGTTTTTGTACATTTCATTATAATATTTCTTTTTTTTTTTTTTGAGCTGCACTTTGAAATCTTCTGTTCAGCTCTTTTATTTTATCATTTCTCTGTTTGCTTTAGCTACTCCACATTTAGGATCTCTGTTAGCATAATGCCTAAGGCACTTGACTGCTAACCAGAAGGCTGGTGATTCAAACCCACCAGCCACTCCTCGGAAGGAAGGTTGGGCAATCTACTTCCATAGTGATACAGCCTTGGAAACCCAAGACAGCACATAACAACAACAACAATTCTACATTTAAAAGCAAGTTTCAGACTCTTTTCTGACATCCATTTTGCTCTTTCTTGTCTTTTCAATGAACTTTTGCTTTCTTCATGTATGATATTGTTGATGGCATCCCAGAACTCATCTGGATTTTGGTCATTGGTGCTCAATGCATCAAATCTATTCTTGACATGATCTCTAAATTCAGGTGGGATATACTTAAAGTTGTATTTTTGCTCTCATGGACTTCTTTTAATTTTCTTCAGCTTCAATTTGAATATGCATAAGCACAATTGATGGTCTGTTCCACAGTCAGCCCCTGGCCTTGTTCTCATTGATGATATTGAGCTTCTCCGTCATCTCTTCCCACGAATGTAGTTGATTTCATCCCTAATATTCCATCAGGTTGCATCCATGTGTATAGTCACTGTTCATATTATTGAAAAAAGATATTTGCAATGAATCAGTAATTTGTCTTGTAAAATTCTATAATGCGATCTCCAGCATCATTTCTATCACCAAGGCTACATTTTCAACTACCAATCCATCCTCTTTCTTTCCAACTTTCACATTCCAATAACTAGTAATTATTAATTCACCATGAGTGCATGTTTGATCAGTTTCAGAATGCAGAAGTTGGTTAAGAGCTTCAATTTCTTCATCTTTGGCATTGGTGGTTGGTGCATAAATTTAAATAATAGTCATATCAATTGGTCTTCTTTGTAGATATATGGTTATTACACTATCACTGACAGCATTGTACTTCAGGATAGATATCTTGGAATGTTCTTTTTTTGACAATGAATGAGATGCTATTCCTCCTCAATTTGTCATTCTCAGTATAGTAGCCCATATGATTGTCTTATTCAAAATACTCAATGCTGGTCCATTTCAGTTATTGAATGCCTAGGATATAGATCTTTATGCATTCTATTTAATTTTTGATTACTTCAGATTTTCCTAGATTCATACTGTTCTGGTTACCTAGTGCCGCTCTGACAAGAAAACGCCACAAATGGGATGGCTTTAACAAACAGGAGTTTATTCTTACAATTTGGAGTCTTTAAGTCCAAGTTCAAAGTGCCAAGCTCTAGGGGCTGGGTGAAAGCCCATCAACCTTGGGGTCCAGCTCTGCCTCCTGCTCCCAGCCCACTGGAGCCAGAGGCATTTCTTCATGCAAACAGCTGTTGGCTGCTGAGGCTGAGAAGCCCCAAGGTTGACAAGTAAAAAGACACAGTCCCAATGTTACCAAACCACATGGCAGGCCATTAACTTAAGTCCATTGTAAGTCCCCAACTCAGCAGAGCATAGCAGGCTGCTGAGCAACCACACAGCTGCATGCAGGGTCCAAGCATGTCAAAGGCTAGAGACCATTCTCAAAGCTTCTCCATATGTACAGGAAGTCGACCACATACCCAAAGGCAGCTACTCAGCTACTCCCAGTAGATTCCACCATGGAGTTGATTACCAGTCTCATCATGGGGAATACTACATCCAACTGCCCAGCCACTCAACCAGGACTAGCCAAGTTGACATACAAACATAACCATCACACATACTTTGTAAACTCCACATTCTGATTATTAATGGATGTTTGCAGCTGTTTCTTCTCATTCTGAGTCATGCCAAAGTTGTCAGTTTGAGAACTAGAGTATTCCTGACCCAAGCCATCATATTTTCATTCACCTCATATGTGTGCAGAAGCTGGACCATGAATAAGGAAGAGCAAAGAATTGATGTATTTTAGTTATGGTGTTTGCAATGAATATTGAACATACCACAAACTACCAAAAGAATAAACAAATCTGTCTTGAAAGAAATGCAACCAGAAAGAATCTTGAAAGAAATGCGACCTCGGAAGTGAGAATGGTGAGACTTCATCTCACATACTGTGGACATGTTATCAGGAAGGACCAGTCCCTGGAGAAAGACATCATGCTTGATAAAGTAGAGCATAAAAAAGATCTTCAATGGGATAGATTGACACAATGGCTGCAACAATGGGCACAAACATAGCAAGTATTGTGAAAATGATACAGGATCAGGCTATGTTTCTTTCTGTTTTACATAGGATCAGAATTGACTCTCCAGGACCTAACATCAGCAACTTAATTTTTGATCCCAGTTTGAAGATTGGTATTTAAATATTTGATATCTCATATTCACATATTTTTTGAAAATTATTAAAATGAAAATTGCCTATTAAAGCCAAAAGGAATGGAGCCAAACAAACATCAAATACTCCTTCTGTTTGACTCCAGAACAATAAGTACTAAAAATTTATGTTTGCAGTTGAGGAGTTCTGATTGTAGTACATCCAGACCTTTTACACTGTAGCCAAAGAGTTGTTTTTTAAAATAAGTTAATTAATTAAGTAAAACATGAGATCTCCCAGTTTCCTTTCAATGATCTTTAGTAGGAAGAATGACTAAAGGGAGTTCTTAAGGATGAGCTCACCAGTGAGATGGGAGGAGGTTCTCTCCTGTTATATTTTAGAGTGTGAGCTTATTAAAGCCAGCTGAAATTTTTGAACTATCATGTCTGTTTTTAATATTATTATTATTATTATTTAAGAGAAATTACCAACAAAAATTACAATTAGGCAACTAAAAGCTGTGCTTCCTCCACATTTTTCAAAATCACACTATTGTTGTTTTGTTTCTGTGTGTTGTTGAGGCAATTCCAACTCATAATCACCTGATAGGACACAGTTGAAGTGCCGAATAGGCCTTCCTAGGCTGTAATCCTTACAGGAACAGAAGATTACCAGGTCTCTTCTCCTTCCAATCTCCCTAACTTTAATATATACAAACTATGAAAATAATCAGGAACTCTGGTGGCATAGTATCTGTGGCATTTGACTGCTAACCCCAAGGCTGGTGGTTCAAACCCATTAGCCACTCCTTAGAAGGAAAGTTGGGTAACCTATGTGGTGGTTATGTTTTTGTGTCAACTTGGCTGGGCCTGGTCGAGTGGCTGGGCAGCTGGTGGTAGTTATTCTTCATGGTGAGACTAGCAATCCACTACATGGTGGAATCTACCACAAGCAGCTGAGTAGCTGCCTTTGTGATGGAATCTGCTTCCTGTATATAAGGTGAAACATTGGGAATGTTCTCTAGCTTATGGCACGCTTGGACCCTGCATGTAGCCCTGTCATTGCTCAGCAGCCTGCTATGCTCTGCCGACCTTGGGACTTACAATGGACTTAAGTTAATGGCCTGCCATGTGGATTGGTAACATCGGAACTGTGCCTTTTTACTTGTCAACCTTGGGGCTTCTCAGCCTCAGCAGCTAGCAGCTGTCTGAGTGAAGAAATGCCTTCCAGTGGACCCGGAGCAGGAGGCAGGGCTGGACCCCAAGGTTGAGGGGCTTTCCCCCAGCTCCTAGAGCCTGGCACTTTGAACTTGGACTTAAAGCCTCCAAATTGTAAGAATAAACTCCTGTTTGTTACGGCCATCCCATTTGTGGTATATTTCTCATCAGCACGACACTAGGTAACCAGAACAACCTCCTTCCATAGGGATACCACCTTGCAAACCCAAGGAGGGTTCATTATGATTCAGATCCGACTCGATGGCAATGAATTTTTTTTTTTTTTTTTCTTTTGGATGAAAATAATCATAGCTCATAATAGATCAGAAATTTAACTTTTTATAAAGTAAGAGGATATAATTTGCTTGGATGTAATTATTATTATTTTTTATTTGTATATTGAATTTAAAAAATAAGTTTAAATATATTAAGGCAAAACACACTGTAATGTACTTTTTAAAATCTTGATGAATCACAGTATAAATATGCCAAATTATAAAAGAAGTAAATTGGTAGTTACTTATTCTAACTGAAAAAAATCCTTTATAAAAGGATGCACTAGTTTAAGAGAAGATTTGTTTTGAGCATTTTTGGAAGATAATGTTAATGAACAATTGATACATTCTTATTATATGGTGTGGTAGTTAAGGCTGTGTGTCAACTTGGCTGGGCTTTGGTTTTCAGTGGCTTGGCAACTGGATACAAATACTCTCCATGAAGAGATTGTAACCAACTACATGATGGAATCTGCTGTGATCAGTTAAGTTGTTTAAGGGGAGTTACCTTTGGGGTGTGGTCTGCTTCCATTATATAAGGAGAAGTCTTGGGAAAGGTCACTAGTTTTTGGCACATTTTGATCCTACATTTGGCCAAATCTCCATCACCAGTTTGAGGACTTGAACCAGTGGCCTGTTATGTGGCCTGCTGATCTTGGGATTGTGCCATTTTACCTGCCAATTTGGGTTTGTTAGCCTCAGCAGCCAGCAGCTGCATGAATTAGGAGATGCCTCCAACTCCATTCGAGGCAAAATTAAGCCCAAGGTCAAGAGGTATTCACCCAAGCCCTAGAGCTGACTCTCAGAATTTGGACTTATAGCCTCCTGAACTGTAAAAGAAAAAAATTCCTGTTTCTTTTCTTTTTTTTTTAATTAGGATTTGGGTGAAGATTTACAGAGTAAATTCACTTTTCATACAGCAGTTCACATATACTTTGTCTCATGTCATTGACCAAAATTTA
>NW_006928354.1:0-3191 GCF_000298275.1 Orycteropus afer afer
CCTCTTTCCCGTGCCAGGGACGAGGCACATGCTTAGTTACTGTTGGCCACATGGAGGCCCCAGTGAGTGACCATTCCCTCTCTCGCACCTCCTTGGCCTCTCCCCGCAGCGCCGGACGCTTACCCCTCCTGTGTCTCCACACCGGCTGGTGGTGGATGTTCCTCACCCCCCTCCTCCTGCATGACGGCTGGTGTCCCCGAAGTCCCCAGCACAGTACCTGGTGTAGTGATGATATCCAGTACGCACTGGTGGAGCAAATGGCTGTGTGGTCGGCCAGGGTGTGTGCAGACACAGGCTTTGGTGGGTGTGAAGCATGGGGCTGCCTGTTGGGGTGGAAAGATCCCAGCAACCATCTCCTGGCCCATTGGTGTCACTTGTTAGACATGGGACCTTCACCAAGTCACACACCCCCTCTGAGCCTCAGCTTCACTTCATGGCTTGTGAAAAGGTGGGGTGGGATGAGCACCCCAGCACCCTAGGATTTGGAAGCCATCATGTGAGGTTGGTGGTGAGCTTTAAGGCTCCGCAGAAATGCTGTCCTTGCTAAATCCTGCCGCCGCCACCGCCGTCTCCTCCTCTTCCCCCTCCCCAAGTCAGTACTTTCTGAGAAGGAGTCCAAAAAGCATGTGGTCTCTGCTGGTAAGGACCCTTTGCATGCAAGGTGCTTAGGCTCCAGAGCTGAGGGTCTGGGTTTGGATGCAGGCTCTGCCGGTAGCTGCCCTGCGGCTTACCAGCTCTGTGGCCTGGGGCAGGTCCTGGCACACGCTGGACCTGGCTTTCCTCATCTGCAAAGTGGGACTATCGCAGGACCTGCTGAAGGTGGTGACTTTAGCACCAGGCGTGTTCGTGTGACGGAGTTTTCCCATAGCGGCAGCACATGGGAGGAGCTAAATGGTGCAAGCCCCAATCTGGGAGGCTTGCACACCAAGGATGTCCATGCCCTGGGAGGCTCGCACACCGGGGATGTCTGTGCCCTTGACACACAGTCTGCTGGGAGAGAGGTCTCTTTCCTCATCTGTCTGCCTTTCGTTCTCATCTGTCACTCTCGCATCATAGGTGTGGCTCCAAACTCTACCTGGCACTCAAAGGTAGGAAGCAGCCATGCAGCTAGGGCAGCAATGGTGACAAATGCCTTTTCTCTCCATCCATCAGCTGTCTTGTTTTCCCACGTCCCGAAGCCTGACCTTTTCCCTTCACATTCCATGACACCCCTGCCACAGGGAAGCACACAAGATGTGCCCATGAGGAAAGCCAAAGGTCACCGGGAAATGTGTGGTTTTGAGCTGAGGAGCAGCTGGGACCATGGCATGGTGATGCCCATTCCCTCAGAGGTCACTTCCCGGCTCCATTTCTCTTTTAAACGTTTCCTCATGATTGGGTGAAAGTTTCCACAGCAAATTTGTTTCCCACTCAACAGTTCATACACATTTTGTTTTGTGACCTTGACTGCAATCCCCACAATGTAAGGGTCCTCTTCCCATGTCCTCCCTGTGGTTACCTTTTCCCTGTGTCCTTCTTTCCCATGCATTCCTGCCGTCTGAGCCATCTCCCTGTACAAACACTGCCCTTTTGATCCCACGTTGATTGTTCCAAGGAGTCCACTTTCCTGGTGTAGTTGTTCATCGTGTAGGGCTGTCTGTCCTTTAGCTGAAAGTTAAGCTACAGGAGTGAGTTCAACTCTAGGCCTGAAGGGTGACTAGGGACCATAGTCTCAGGGGTTCCCCCAATCTCTATCAGTATTTTTCTCCCACTCTATACGGGATCTCCAATTTTGATCCCTTATTGAGTGCTTGGCATTGGTAGCTGGGCACCACCTAGTTCTTCTGGTCTCAACAATGTGTGGACTGAGGTTCTTAGGGTCCACTAGAGGGAGACCAAAGTAGGATATAAAGCCATATTTTGTGTACCACATTGTGCCAGTTGGGCTTGATGTCCCCTTTGACCATGGGCTCAAGCCTGCAGGGCTAGTGACTCCCTCCCTCAAGGTATGTGGTTGTAACTAAGATATTATCCTAACTTTGCCCTCTGTTAGCTCTGTTATATATATGGACATTGTTATAGCACATACCAATACAGATGTAGAAATACCATCTGCCAAGCCTATATATGGTCATGGGTATGCTCTTTTTTACCTACCCACACCTGATCATCTGGTCCCTGTATCCACCCTTAGATGAATGCTTGTCATTGCTGTTACTGCAGGATTGGGTGTGAAATAGTGTTTACCTGTGTTGTCCTTACCTCTTGGGTACCTCTCCAAGTCTTCCTTTTCCTTACTGATTATGTGCTGGTCACCTGCTTTGGATATGTTGCCTTTCCCTTCACCCAGATCAATACCTGTGTCTTACCTATCTAGCAATTCCCCCGCTCCTCTTTCTTCTCCTCCCCTCCCCTATTCTCCCAGGTAACCAACAAAGAAAGTTTCCTGTATGTAAACCTTTCTTTGACTTTTTACAATAGTGGACTCATACAGTATTTGTCCTTCTGTGATTGACTAATTTTCACTCCGTATAATGTCCTCCAAGTTCATCCACGTTGTGAGGTGTTTCCCAGATTCTTCATATTCTTTAATGTTGCATAGTATTCCATTGTGTTTATGTACCAGACTTTGGTATCCATTCATTTGTTGATGAGAACTTAGGTTGTTTCCATCTCTTTGCTATTGTGAATAGTGCTGCAGTGAACATGGGTGTGTATGTCTATATTCATGGCTTTCACGACTTTGGGATAAATACCTAGTAGTGGGATTGCTAGAGCAAATGCTATTTGTATTTACAACTTTTTAAGGAATTGCCATACCGTTTTCTGCAGTGGTTGTACTATTTTACAGACCCACTAGCAATGTATGAGAGTTCCAACCTCTCCACATCCTTGCCAGTATTTGTTATTTTCTGTCTTGTTGGAAGCTTTGCTTTTAGTGTTGGGGTGAGATGGTATCTCGTTGTTTTGATTTGCATCTCTCTGATGGCTAATGATCATGAACATCTCTTCGTGTGTTTGTTGGATACCTGAATATCTTTTATGAAATGTCTGTTCATGTCCTTTGCCCATTTTTAAATTGGATTGTCTTTGATGTTGAGGTGCTGAAGTTCTCTAGACGTTTTAGAGATGAGTCCCTTGTCAGATATGTAATTGCCAAATATTGTTTCCCAATCTTTAGGTTCTCTTTTCACTCATTTGGAGAAGTCTTT
>NW_006928354.1:4166-5840 GCF_000298275.1 Orycteropus afer afer
GGGTTTGAACCGCCAGCCGTCTGGTTAGCAGGCAAGTGTCTTATCCACTATGCTACCAGAGCTCCCTTTGGTAATACTGGTATTTTCACAATGTTCTGTCTTCTACCCATGAGCATGGTATGTTCTTCCACTGTGTACAGCTCTTCTGGTAGCTGTTGTAAATGGTATTGTTTTCCTATTTTCTTTTCAGAGTTCTTTTTATTGATGTAGAGTAATCCAAGTGACTGGATGTTGACCTTGTATCCTGCCACTATGCTAAATTTCTCACTTAGTTCTAATACTTTTCTTGCTGAGTCTCTTGGATTTTCTATGTATAGGATCATATCATCAGCAAATAGGGATAGTTTTACTTCTTCCTTATTAACTTGGAAGGATTCTATTTCTCTCTCTTGCCTTATTGCCTTGGCTAGGACTTCCAGTAGTGTTGAATAGACATGGTGTTGTTGTTGTTGTTGTTATGTGCCATTGAGTTGGACCCGACTCATAGTGACCCCTCCTTGGGTTTCCCAGGCAGTATCACTATGGAAGTAGATTGCCCCATCTTCCTTCCAAAGAGTGGCTGGTGGGTTTGAACCGCAAGACTTCTGGTTAGCAGTCAAGTGCCTTAGCCACTATGCTGCCAGAGCTCCCAGACATGGTGTTAGAGGGCATCTTTGTCTGGCTCCCTTTCGTAAGGGGAATGCTTTGGGTCTCTCTACATTGAGAATAATGTTGGCTGTTGGTTTTGTGTATATGCCCTTTATTGTGTTCAGGAATTTTCCTTCTATTCTTATTTTGCTGAGAGGTTGTTTTTTTTTTTTTTTTAATTTGATCAGGAATGGGTGTTGCATTTTATCAAATGCCTTTTTTGCATTGATTGATAAGATCACGTGCTTCTTTTCCTTTATTGTATTTATGTGATGGATTATGTTGATTGTTTTTCTAATATTGTACCATCCTTGCATACCTGGTATCAATCCCACTTGGTCATGATATGTTATTATTATTTTATATGTTGTTGAATTCTATTGTTTACAGTTTTTTGGAAGAGTTTTGTGTCTATATTTGTGAGGGATATTGGCCTATAGTTTTTTTTTTTTTTCCCCCCGTCAGTGGTGTCTTTGCCTGGTTTTGGCATCAGGGTCATGCTTGCTTCGTAAAGTGAATTAGGGAGGATTCCATTCTTTTCTATGTTCAGGAGTAGTTTGAATAGGATTGGTATCAGCTCTTCTCTGAATGTTGGTAGATTTCTCCAGTAAAGCTTTCTGGGCCAGGACTTTATTTTTGTTAGCAGTTGTGGTAGTTAAGTTTGTGTGTCTGCTTGGCTGGGCCTGGTTGAGTGGCTGGGCACCTGGTGGTAGTTGTTTCCCATGATGAGACTGACAGGCAATCAGCTCCATGGTGGAATCTGCCGTAAGCACTGAGAAGCTGCTTTAGGGATGTGGTCTGCTTCCCGTATATAATGGGAATGGCCCCTAGCTTATGGCACGCTTGAACCCTGCATGGAGCCAAGTCGTTTTTCAACAGCCTGCCATGCTCTGCTGATCTTGGGACTTTCAATGGACTTGAATCAATGACCTGCCATGTTGTCTGGTAACATCAGGACTGTGCCATTTCATTTGTCAACCTTGGGCCTGTTAGCCTCAGCAGCCAGTAGCTGCCTAAGTGAGGAGGTGCCTCTAGCTCTAATGGGCC
>NW_006928355.1:0-510 GCF_000298275.1 Orycteropus afer afer
TTTAAAAACATTTAAATACTGCAAAACATCTTCTCACATCACAATGCTATCAAATTAGAAACCAACAATAGAAAGTTAAATGGAAAAAAGAGCAAACACATGGAAACTGAATAACATTATCCTTAAAAATGACTGAATAATAGAAAAAATAAAAAGTGAAATAAAAAAAAATACCTTGAATCAAATAAGAATGAAAACACAACATGTCAATTTTTTTTCAATACAGCAAAAGCACTAATCAGAGGCCAGTTTATTGCAATAAATGAATGTATCAAAAAAGAAGAATGAGCCCAAATCAATGCTTAACCCAACAACTCCAACAATTAGAAAAAGAGCAGCAAAAAAAGAGCCTACAGTCACCAGAAGAAAAAAATTAATAAAGGTTTGAGCAGAAAGCAATGAAACAGAAAATAGAGAAGGATAGAAAAAATTAACAAGACTAAAAATTGGTTTTTCGAAAAGATAAATAAAATTGACAAAGCATTGCCAAATTTAACAAAGAAAAAGAGG
>NW_006928355.1:2777-3466 GCF_000298275.1 Orycteropus afer afer
AACTTGGCTGGACCACAATTCTGTGTGGTTTAAGCTGTTGTGGTGTGGTTGTTCCCATGATGGGATCAGATGACTATGTTCTGAGTGGCCAATCTATTGAAAGGGAGTTTCCCTAGGGATGTGGCCTGCTTCCAGTATATCCAAGGACATCCTGGGAAGAGAGACATTCTTCTGTGGATCGGGATTCTGTTGTGTTGCCTACAACTGTCCGTGAATGAACAGTCCACTATTCGGCTTGGAGATCTTGGATTCATCATTCATTAGAGTCAACAGCTGGTGTACTGCCTGCCAACCTTGAGCTCCTCAGCCCCTGCGGTTGCAAAAGCCAGGAAAAGCCTCTAGCTTGATGTTTGATCCAGGAACTTTGGACTTGCCAGCTTCTATAACTGCGTGAGCCATTTTCCCAAGATAAATTTCTCTATATATATGCATATATATAAGCTTTACTGGTTTTTGTTTCTCTAGAGAACCCAGTCTAACATATTTGGTACCGAGACTGGTTCTAGAGAGACAAAATCATAAGGATGGGCTTCCTAAATTGGTTCTCCAGTTTGATTCATCTTAAAGACACTAGTGACCCTGCGTCTGTTAGTAAAGAGGGCTCTGCTAATCTGTGGTGTGAGGTGGCAACATTAACATATGAAATAGCCCCACCAATAGATCAAATACTTGTGAGAAATGGCACTCTG
>NW_006928355.1:6233-6842 GCF_000298275.1 Orycteropus afer afer
TCCACAAGACATCACACTGGTCCATTATATTAATGACATTATGCTGATTGGACCTAGTAAAGAAGAAGTATCGATGACTCTAGACTTATTGGTGAGACATATGCATACTAGAGGTTGAGAAATAAACCCAACAAAAATTCAGGTACCTTCCACCTCAGTGAAATTTCTAGGGGTCCAATGGTGTGGGGCATGCCAAGATATTCCTACTAAAGTGAAGGACAAATTATTGTATCTGGCTTCCCCCACAACTAAAAAGAAGGCACAATGTCTGGTGGGCCTCTTTGGATTTTGGAGGCAACATATCCTTCATTTGGGTATGTTGCTGTGGCCTATTTATCAAGTGACTAGGAAAACTGCTAGTTTTAAGTGGGGCCCAGAACAACAGAAGGCTCTGCCACAGGTTCAGGCTGCCGTGCAGGCTGCTCTTCCACTTGGACCATATGATCCGGCTGATCCAGTGGTGCTTGAAGTGTCTGTAGTAGATAGAAATGCTGTTTGGACCCTTTGGCAGGTCCCTATTGGTGAATCACAATGCAGACTCTTGGGGTTTTGGAGCAAAGCCCTGCCATCCTCTGCAGATAACTACTCTCCTTTTGAGAAACAGCTTTT
>NW_006928356.1:0-507 GCF_000298275.1 Orycteropus afer afer
TGGAAAAGCTCTTCAGGTGGCTTGTCCAAGGCCCTCTCTACTCTGTCAGCTCACATCACTGTGGTGGTTTTGTTCTTTGGACCATGCATCTTTATTTATGTGTGGCCATTTCCCACAATACCCGTGGATAAGTTTCTTATGATTTTGGACTTTCTGATTACACCTATTTTGAATCCTACCATTTACACATTGAGGAACAAGGACATGAAGACTGCAATCAGGAGACTGAGTAGTCAATTCCTGACTTTGAGAAATAAAAGAGTTTGAGTCACCTAAATAAAAGAGAGTCAAAGTTATTTTGTGTATTTTCAAACCACTTTATGTAACACAAATGCTTAAATAATTTGCAAAATAGGAGTTTCATGAAAAATAGTCCAAATGCTTGATGATTATTAAATCAAATATTTACTTCTTCTAAATTTAGGAGGGAAATATCCCAGATTGCTTTATCCAGACTTATGATTTATTTGTTACATATTTTATTGCTCATTTATTGGGCTATTCCTA
>NW_006928356.1:2076-2676 GCF_000298275.1 Orycteropus afer afer
GAAAGGAAGAAGAGATTGGGAGAGGGTTGTAAACAGAAAATTGGTAGGAGAGTGTAATAAGGGAAGACCGAAAACCAGTAGGACCGTCTCAGAGACCGTGTGTATCAGTGACTGGCCTATGACTTTTGCTTTCACTCTTTTTTGTTTCATTACCAATTGACTCATGTTCTCTCTGTGGGTCATCTAGAGAAGGTTAATATCTATGCATGCATATATCTATGTGTACATATCTATATCTTCATATTGCATGTTTCACAATTTTTGAAATTATGGCTTACTTTTATGATTTAATCAGTGAGTATTTTTTGAACCAGGGTTCAAATAGATGATGATCTTATCATCTCACAGCTGGTGTTACTACTATCCAACTACCACACTGCCCAGATTATTTGCTTACATATTTTCTTATGTAATAGGTATACAATTCTGTTGCTCAGGACTTGGGTTCCAGACATTATTATATGATTGTCTGATATGTATGATTATGACTCATAAATTGTGAAATTGATGTAATTTATATTTTGCCTTGATAAAGAGAAACCTTAATCTACTTCCCTACTGAATTTGGGAGTATAGTTGGTGCTGAATATCTGTGATCCA
>NW_006928356.1:4614-5199 GCF_000298275.1 Orycteropus afer afer
CAAAACCAAAGACAAAGAAAGAATCATGAGAGCAGCACGGAGAAAACAAAAGTTACCTACAAGGGGCAACCAATAAGACTAAGCTTGGATTTTGTGACAGAAACCATGCAGGTGAAGAGACAATGGGATGGTATATATAAAACACTGAAAGAGAAAAAATTCCAACCAACAATTATGTATCCAGCAAAATTGTCCCTCAAAGATGATGGTGAAATTAGGACATTTCCAGATAAGCAGAAATTAAGGAAATTTGTTAAAACCAGATGAACCTTACAAGAGATACTAAAGGGAGCCCTTTGGACAGAGAAGTGATGATAACCAACAACAACTGACCATTAACATACATGATGATATAACCCAGAACCCAGCCCAGCTATGAGAGTATCCAAAGTAAATAAGCCTATAAGATTGTAAACAAGGAACCAGAGACATCAATTGACAAATGAGGACAACTACAATCCAAAAAGAGGGAAAAAACTGTGTTGTTACGGAACTTCTAGATGGTAGGGAAGTCAAGACAACTACAAGATAGAACAGACTGTTCTAAATTTGGGAAGAAAACTATAAATCACAGGGTAACCTCAA
>NW_006928357.1:0-1751 GCF_000298275.1 Orycteropus afer afer
CCCTGGAGAGAACAATCATGGGAGAAGGAAGGGCTGCTTATGCACAGGGAGACAGCTCAGGGCACAGCAGTGTATGGAGGGGTGGTCACTGGGAAGAGGTAACTATGGGGAGGAAGTGGGAGGGGAGCTGATGCATTGTGGTAAACTGTGGTCAATGACATGAGACAAAGTACATGTGAACTGCTGTATGAAAAGTGAATTTGCTCTGTAAATCTTCACCCAAATCAAAATAAATAAATAAATAAATAAATAAAATCAGGAAGGCATGCATCAGAGTTGTATCCTTTCACCATACTTAATGAGTATGCTGAGAAAATAATGTGAGAAGCTGGACTATGGGAAGAAGAATGTGGCATCAGGATTGGAGGAAGACTCATTGACAAACTTGTGATGTGCAGATGACACACCTTGCTTGCTGAAAGTGAAGATTGCTTGAAGCACTTACTGATGAAAATGAAAAGAGTCAGTCTTCAATATAGGTTAGACCTCAACATAAAAAATACATGGTTGGGAGAAGGGAGATGGCACTGTACAGATAACCAGCATGTTTAATCCCTCTTCCAATTGAGACTCTGAGTAATTAGGTAAAGCAGATATAAATAATGATACCAGAGTTATGAGCAACTAAGGAGAAGATAAAGTATTAGAGTCAGTGAAGGTGAAGAAAGAGGACAGACTAAACTGGGGAAAATAACTGGGAAAAATAAATGAATCCACCTAGCTAGCAGAGACAGAGATGGAGAGGAGTCATTAGAAATAATTAGAAATAAAAGAGGTTGAGAAGGATAGAAGGAAGAAGAAAAAAAAAAAAAAATCATGAAACTTATAGGGATTGGGGACTAAGAATAACCACACCAGGAGTTCTTTGAAGTGATCTTGGGCTCTGAGTACAATAACCTTACTGGAAAATGTAAACAAGACCCCCCGTTGGCATGGGCTGTTGTGGAGTCCAGAGGAGAATGGGAGAAAGGGAGAAACTCCCTCTGAGTAGGTGGTGCCCCAGAGTGGGTGCATGGCAGTGGCTTGGCACCAACTCTTGGACAACCTTTTTTAGCACAGAGTGGACTTGGGTACTGGAATTTTACAGCTTCTCAATCCAACTAAAAAAATGGTGGCCCTCTATCCATTGGGGTGCCTATAGATTTTGAACCAAGGGTCTTTGATTGACAACAGGAAGGAACAAGGCTGCCCTGCCCACGCCTGCATCACTGAATGAATTGTCTTGACTCAAATGCAGAAAACTCCTCCTCCCTTCCTATCCTGGGGTTTGCTTCTGGGGTCTTTCTTTCTTTCTTCCTTTCTTCCTTTTCTCCCCTGCCTCTTATAATAGGAGGAATACATTAAATCTCCACCAAGCAACTGGAGCTATTACACTGAACACTTCACCCAATAGACAAGTAACACCAATAGTTCCTGTGCCATAGGATCAGTGAGAGAGGATGGACAACACCTGCTCAGCCTAGCTTCAAATCCTCTTCACAATGAACAGAGACCTGCACCCACATTCCCACCAGAAATTCCACCAACATGGAGAAAGCTGGAGAGTGACCCAGTATAGCCAAGTTAATAACCAAAGAAGCACAACTGCTCTACACTTCCAGATACAGTAAAAAATAAAACCAGGGTGAATCAAATCAGTACATAACTAACAACAACTTCAAAATGTCTGGGAAACAACAGAAAACAAAACACAAAACAGGACAAGAAAATAGAACTAAAGCCCACATTAAAGAATTATCTATCACGGAAGA
>NW_006928357.1:2036-5967 GCF_000298275.1 Orycteropus afer afer
TATATATATATATATATATATATATATATGTATATATATATAAAACTTTCCAAGAGATCCAAACCATAAACAGAAGACAGACAATAGCCTGAAAGAATTTAGGAAAATCATTCAAGAACAAAATGACTAGATAAATACACAATTAGAACTCATAAAAAAACAGCAATTGGAAATCCAGAAGATGAACACTAAACTTATGGAGACAGATAATACAGTGAAAGGACAAAAGAGTAGACTAGACTGGCTGAAGAGTGCATTTCCTAAATAGAAGACAAATCCCTTAATGCCAAACTGTATGAAGAGGAGTCAGAACAAAGATTTAAGATAAATGAGGAGAACCTAAGATATTCATGGGATGACATGAAAAGAAAACACACACACCTGATTGGAAAAACAGAGCAAGAGAAGGCAAACAAAACAAAAAACGTGACAAAACTGTTGAAGACTTGCTAACAGAAAAATCCCCCCATATCCTGAAGGAAGAAAAGATATCCATCCAAGAAGCTCAACGAACCCTGTGATAGTTGGAGCTGTGTGTCAACTTGGCTGGACCTCAGTTCTGTATGGTTGTTCCCATGATGGGATCAGATGACTGTGTTCTGAGTGGCCAATCTGTTCAAGGGGAGTTTCCCTAGAGGTGTGGCCTGATTCCAGGGTATCCTGGGACATCTTGGGAAGAGAGACATTCTTCTGTGGATTGGGATTCTATTGTGCTGCCTACAACTGTCCATGAGTGAGCAGTCCACTGTTTGGCCTGAAGATCTTGGATTCATCATTCATTGGAGTCAACAGCTGGTGTACCTCCTGCCAGCCTTGAGCTTCTCAGCCCCTGCAGTTGCGGGAGCCAGGAAAAGCCTCCAGCTTGACTTTTGCTCCAGGGACTTTGGACTTGCCAGCTTCTATATGTTTGTGAGCCATTTTCCTAAGATAATTTTTTCTCTCTCTTTATATATATATATATAAGCTTTGCTGTTTTTTGTTTCTCTAGAGAACCCAGTCTAACACATTTGGTACCGGAAGTGAGGTTAATGCATTTTGGTTGTGTGTGTGTTAGCGTATCATGTTAGGCACAAATATGACTCTATAATTGTCCTTATTTAGAGATTATATATGTTTAAGAAGATGTGTACAACTGCCAAGTTGACAAGGGGTGGACTGTGATAGTTGGAGCTGTGTGTCAACTTGGCTGGACCCCAGTTCTATGTGGTTGTTTCCATGATGGGATTGGATGACTGTGTTCTGAGTGGCCAATCTGGTCAAGGGGAGTTTCCCTAGGGGTGTGGCCTGCTTTCAGGATATACTGGGACATCCTGGGAAGAGAGACATTCTTCTGTGGATTGGGATTCTTTTGTGCTGCCTACAACTGTCCGTGAGTGAGCAGTCCACCGTTTGGCCTGGAGATCTTGGATTCATCATTCGTTGGAGTCAACAGCCAGTGTACTGCCTGCCAGCCTTGAGCTTCTTGGCCCCTGTGGTTGTGGGAGCCAGGAAAAGCCTCTTGCTTGATATTTGCTCCAGGGACTTTGGACTTGCTGGCTTCTATACGTTTGTGAGCCACTTTCCTAAGATAAATTTCTCTCTCTCTTTATATATATATAAGCTTTGCTGGTTTTTGTTTCTCTAGAGAACCCAGTCTAACACAAACCCCATACTAGATAGATCCCAAGAGAAAGTCACCATCATATCATAATCAAACTCTCCAAAACCATAGACAAAGAAAGAATCTTGAGAGCAGCTTAGGAAAAATGGAATGTCACTTACAATGAACAACCAATAAGGCTAAGCTCTGATTTCTCAGCAGAAACCATGAAGGCAAGAAGACAATGGGATGGCATGTATAAAATTTTGAAGGAAAAGAACTTCCAACCAAGAATTATTTATCCAAATTTTCCCCCAAGTATGAGGGTGAAATCAAGACATTCTCAGACAAACAGAAATTAAGGGAATTTGTGAAAACTAAACCAACCCTACAAGAAATGCTAAAGGGAGCCCTCTGAATAGAGAACCCACACCAGAGAACAACAAATGAAATCAAGACACTTGACATCACAACTTAGAAACCAAACCGGAAAGAAATGCTCAAAATAAGCTCATAAGGGAGAGCCCGCAAGATGGTGGACTAGGTAGAAGGACTACACAGACCCTCTTCAACAAAGAAAAGGGAAACCAATTGACACAGACACAGAAGATAATCTTGGACCCCTGAGCCTTGAAGGGAAGGATACAGAAGTAGACTAAACCCCAACTAGCAGAAGAATTTGCGTGAAAATACCAAAAAAGGAGATATACGGAGCTGTGGTCTGGCAGGGACCTGAGCGCCCCTGACAGCACAAATGACTTGGACATTCCCGAGTGGTGGTAGGACCTAAAAATTAACCTAAAAATCACCCTGCTAGCCAGGGACTGCATGGACTGTGCACGGTGGCTGGGGAACAAATGGAGAAGGTGAAGAGAAAGGTGGGCTGAGCTGTGGACTTTTGCCGGTCTGGAGTTGCCTCCATTTTGTAGGTTTAAAAAGTGGCTTGACTATGTTGGATATTTAAAGAGACAGCACTCTCACAGAATCCTGTGGGGGTAGGACTTAAGAATTAACCTAAAAATCCCCTGCTAGCCAGGGACTGCATGGAGGACTGTGCACGGTGGCTGGGGAACAAACAGAGAAGGTGAAGAGAAAGGTGGGCTGAGCTGTGGAATTTTGCCGGTCTGGAGGACGCTGCCATTTTGAAGGTTTAAAAAGCAGCTTAACTATTTTGGATATTTAAAGAGACAGCGCTCTTGCAGATTTCTGGGGCTTAAGATCACGTTCTACTTTCCAGCAACCCCAGGGACACTCAGGGCCTGCAAGACTGAAAAGGTATGACATTCTTCTTGTTACTACACCTTACACCCGCTTGGTGAACGGTGTGGCCATCCCCACTCCCACCTACCTTCTGGGCCCACAAGAACTCCATCACAGCCTGAGTGCTCAGACTGAGCCTGGGTGCCCTACGCAGTCCTCCACCAATTTTTTTCTTTTTCTTTCTCTTTAATTTTTTTTTTCTTTTTCACTTTCTTTTTCCCAGTGATTAGTTTGCTTTTATTTGTCTGTTTCAAACCAACTAATATTATTAATACCTTTGTCCTTTTTATTATTATTCTTAATCTTCCCCTACCAGGTCCTAGTTTCCAGCAGTTTTCTTTTCCCTGTGCCTGGTTGAAATTCTTCCCCACCCCCAAATTTAAGGGTTTTTGTTGTTTGTTTGCTTTTTTTCTTTTCCCCGTTTTTTTTTTTTTTTCATGACTAACCCCATTCCTTGTTTCTCTTTTTGCAATTTTCCTATTTTTTTCTTCATTTATTATTCTCCTTCCCTGTTTCTTTTTCTTTCTTTCTTTCTTTTTTTTTTTCCTTCTTAATGCCCTATACCCAGATATTGCAGATTTGGTTTTTTCTTCTTTTTTTTTCCTTTTCACTTTTTTTGGTTATTGTTCATGTGTGATTACATGGTGTGTTTTACATCCATGGGATTTTAGTTTTTTGATGGTTATTCAATTGTAATTTGTGTCCAACTGAGTGGGAGACAACAACAGTCCCCATAAGACAAAAATACACCCACACCTCCTGTGACTTCACTTACTGAGCGAGAGCCACTTCCTACTTCTCCACCAGCGGGCCAACAATAAAAAAACCACCAAGAAAAGCCTGAACGATGCTTGGCTGCTCTTCACAAACAGTTAACAGAGATCTAAATACAACAATGTCACGATGCCTCGGAAACAACAGACCATCACAGTCCACATGAAGAAGCAAGATAAAGTAGTAGAAACAAGGGAGCAGGACACAGACCCAGAACCCATCCCTGAGGAAGACGCAGCATTGGAACTCTCTGATAAAGAATTCAAAAGAATTATCTTTAGGTATCTTCAAAGGATTGAGAGACAGACCAAAGAAAAC
>NW_006928358.1:0-2887 GCF_000298275.1 Orycteropus afer afer
TTAAATGTATAGATTGTTTTAGATAGTATTGACATTTTCACAATGTTTAGTCTACCTATCCATGAACAAGTTAACTGATTTTTGTATGTTGATCTCGTATCCTGCCATGTTAAGTTTTTGGATGGATGTCTTTTCATCTTTCATGATATTGAGGAAGTTTTCTGCTAGCAAGTCTTTGACAAATCTTTTTTTTCTCTCTCTTTTCTTTGCCTCTTCTTATTCCGAAATTTCAATCAGGCATGTTTTAGTTCTGTACTACAAAGGTTCCTCAAGTGAGATAAGGACATGTCAATAATTATCTGATGAACTGAAATGTAATAGTTTGTCTATGTTAAATATTGAATATTGGTCATTTAAACTTAGAGTAAACAAAGGTTCAGTTTTAACATTTAAATCACTCAGTTGCAAGCTGAGAAGAAAGAAGCAGATTTCGGTCATTAACTTCAATGGTATTTAATTTAAGGTAAATTTATATTAAATTTTTATATTAAGTTTTAATATCAACAATAAAAATTATATAATCCAATATTTTTGTTTTCTCATTTTCCTCACCAGAAAATTTAGGTTGTAATTAAAATATATTGTCTTAAATCTTGGAAAGCGTGTGTTCTGTTCTTTGTTTTCCACAAATTGCCTCAATTCATAACATGACAGGAAATAGAAGAAATTTTATCTCAGGGGTTTCCTCTGCAATGAAGTTCTACCTAAAGACCACAGGAGGGAGCCTGGATCCCACACTGGAAGGTTCACTCAGTAGTGACAGGTTTATCAGAAGTACAACCTGCAAAGTAGTTCATTTCTTGATAGATTTATGTTTAAGGCATCAGAATATGCTATGAGTGCTGAATGCAAAGTACAATCTCCAGATGACAGGATCCGTGTCTCTTTCAATCTGAAAAAGCAGCTTTCGGACACTCTTATGAGAAGAACTTTCTTACTAAAATACAGAAGAAAGCAAGGGATTTATTTTTGCTACTTTCACAAAGCCATTAATTTAAAATAGTAATATAGTGAAACGCAGAACAAATCTGAAGTGATAAATTAATAAAAGAAATGTGCAGGTGTGATTCTTAAAAAAATGAAGTGGAAGGAAGTTCATGGTATATTCAATATTTGTTGTCAAAACCACAATTTGAATGCAACAATATTTCTTCACTCTTTGTTTTTATTTGTCCAGCTTTCACAAGTATGTGAGATGATTAAAGGAACATGGCTTGGGCCAGGTACCCTTAATCATCAAAGTGATATCTACACTTTTTAAAACTCATTTTCCCAATGAAATAAATATATCCTTTGATTTCTTAACTACTGCTTCCGTGGACATTGATTGTTAATCCAAGTAGAATGAAATCCCTGACAACTTCAATTTCTTCATTTATCATGATGTTGTTTATTGGCCCTCTTGTTAGGAATTTAGTTCTCTTCACATTCAGGTCTGACACATTCTGAAGACAATTGTCTTTGACTTTTATCAGTAAACTGGCTTCATTTTCATTAAGCAAATTTATGCCATCTACATAATAAGTCATCTTCTGTTCCTGATACTACATTCTTCTTTATATAGTCTAGCTTCTTGGGTTATTTGCTCAGCATACAAATCAAATAACTAAGGGGAAAGGGTACAATCTTGCTCACAGCTGTACCAAATCTGAACTATACAGACATCTCCTGTTCTGTTTAAACTACTGCTTCTTGATCCACATACAGATTCCACATGAGCACAATTAAGTGTTTCAGAATTTCATTCTTCATAATGTTATCCATAATTGGTTATGACTCATGCAGTCAAATGCTACCTACCTATAGATTTCAGACCCAGGAATTCTGGACTCTTCAGTCTACTGTCTGATTTATGAGTGTGAAGCCTGTCAGTCCCAACAATTGTATGGACCAAATCCTTAACAAGACCCAGAAAAAGCAAACACAGTACTGTCGAGTTGGTCCTGATTCAGCCATCCCTCCTTGGGACTCCGAGGCAATAGTCTATGGAAATAGAATCCCCAATCTTCCTTCCGAGGAGTGGCTGGCGGGTTTGAACCACCAGCCTTGTGGTTAGCAGTCAAATGCCGTAGACACTATGCCACCAAAGCTTTCATTCATTAACATAAGTCTTAAAATATCTTCCCAAAGAAACCCCAAAAATATCTTAGTGGTTCTTTATGTCTGGCAAACCCTTACTAAGACACATTATCTTCCAGAGCAGAAAAGGAGGAAAGATCAAATTTCCTAATTTTCTCTCCATTTAGTTTGATATTCTCTGGAATACCTTTAAGGGAAAAAATTAAAACTTATTTCAAAATGAATCATGAAAGTAAACAAATAGTTTACATTTTTAACACTTTAATCAAAACAATAATTTGAGAATATTTACCAAAATAGTTATACCATTATTTTTAGCTTGTGGCTCCACAATCCTCTTTAGAAACAATAAGCTGAAAAAATAAGTTAAAAAAGTAAAGATTTTAATTAAATCTGAAAATAAGCATCAAGTTACTCCATATTTTTAGACAGAAAGACCAAATATCAAAAAATGTTTCAATTCTTACTAGGTTGAGCTATACAGAATCTATAAAATCCATTAAAAATCCCAAAATTTCCTAGCAACTATGGCAAGCTGATTCTAAATATTATGTAATATTATGTAAATATTATTAAAAAGAGGAAAATATAATAAATATATGCCAATTTGAAAATTAACTAAAGAACAGTTTTACTAGTTTCCAAGATACATAAAATTAAAGTAATTTAAGCTGTGTTACTGATTGAAGCTTGGAAAATTGCATCAATGCAGCATGTCTTAGTTTCTTAGGGACACTGTAACAAAATACCACAAAGTGAATGACTTTAAAGGACAGATTTATTTTTTCCACGTATCTGGAGGCTAGAA
>NW_006928358.1:4807-5971 GCF_000298275.1 Orycteropus afer afer
CTGCATATTGCAAGTTGTCCTCCAATCCTGATGCCTCATACTTCATATAGTCCAGCTTCTCAGATTATTTGCTCAGCATACAGATTGAATACCTATGGTGAAAAGATATAACCCTGAGTCACACTTTCCTGATTGTAAACCATGAAACATTCCTTTGATCTGTTTAAATGACTGCCTCTTGGTGTATGTACATTTCCTCACGATCACAAGTAGGTGTTCTGGAATTGCCTTTCTTTGCAATAATATCCATAATTTGTCATGACCCACAGAGTCAAATGTCTTTGCATTGTCAGTAAAACACAGCTGAACATCTTTCTGGTATTCTCTACTTTCAGCCAACATTCATCTGACATCAGTAATGATATCTCTCATTTCACATGCTCTTCTGAATACAGCTTGAATTTCTTGCAGGTCACTGTTAATACACTACTGTAACCACTTTTCAATCAATTTCAACAATACTTTGCTTACATGTGATATTGATATTGCTTGATAATTTCTGCATTCTTTTGGATCACCTATTTTTGGAATGGATAAAAATATAAATCTCTTCCAGGCCATTGGCCAAATAACTCTCTTCCAAATATCTTGGCATAAACAAGTCAGGTTTTGTTTGCTGAAGCATCTCAATGGGTATTAGGTCAATTCCTGGAGCCTTGTTTTTCACCAGTTCCTTCAGTGCAGTTGGACTTCTTCATTACCATTGTTCTTGATAATATGCTACCATCTGAAATGATTGATTATCGATCAATTGTTCTTGGCTCAGTGACAATGTATTCTTTTGATCCTCCTTTGATGATTTTCTTCACTATTCAATATTTTGCCCATATAATATTTCAATACTGCAACTCAGAGCTTGATTTTTTTCTTCAGTTCTTTCAGCTTGAGAAATGCTGTGTGTTCTTCCCTTTTTTTCTCCTAACTCCAGGTCTTTGTACATTTCATTATAATGCTTTATTTGTCTTCTTGAGCAAAATCTTCTGTTCAGCACTTTTACTTCATTAGTTCTTCCATTCTCTTTAGCTGCTCTCCATTCATGAGCAAGTTTGAGTCCTTTCTTACATCTATTTTTGTCTTTTCTTTCTTTTTAGTGACTTTTTACTTTCTTCATGTAAGATGTCCTTGATGTCATCCCACAACTAATCTTATTTTCAGTCATTGGTG
>NW_006928359.1:0-659 GCF_000298275.1 Orycteropus afer afer
CAGTGTTTCGTTCTGCTGTGCATGGGGTCGCTATTAGTCGGAAATGACTCGACGGCACTTAACAACAACTAACAACAATATATGGCATAAATAGACTATACAATAGCCAAAAGATGGAAACAACCTAGGTGTCCATCAACTGAGGAATTGATAACCAAACTATGGTACATACACACAGTGGAATACTATGCAATGCTAAAGAATAATGTAGAATCTGCAAATCACCGCATAATATGGATGAACTTGGAGGACATTATGCTGAGTGAAATAAGTCAATCACAAAAGGCCAAATATTGTATTAGTCTGTTATTGTAAAAGTTAAGGAAAGGTTTATCTATTGAAGGAAATTTTATTTGTTGGTTACCAGGGGTGGGAGGGGCGGGGAAGGAATGCTGTTAAATAGATAGAGATAAATATTGATTTGGGAGAAGAGAAGGGCAATGTACCAAATGTGAGTGACAAATATGGCAGCATTGAGGATGAGAAAGACATAAAGAGGTACATGGGAGGTACAGACAACAAATGTCAACCCTTTTGCACATACAGTACTGTGTTGTCAGTGAAGGCAAATATGGGTATATGGGTGGATAGATGGTTGGACAGGCTGAACAATTAGGTATGTGTATGAAATGGGGAGTGTATCCAAGAACATATATAGG
>NW_006928359.1:2621-5486 GCF_000298275.1 Orycteropus afer afer
TATCCATTCCAAAGAAAGGTGATCCCACAGAATGTGGAAATTATCGAACAATATCATTAATATCACATGCAAGTAAAATTTTACTGAAGATAATTCTAAACAGTTGCAGCAGTATATTGACAGAGAACTAGCAGAGATGCAGGCTGGATTCAGAAGAAGGATGTGGAATGAGGAATATCATTGCTGATGTTAGATGGATCTTGGCTCAAAGCAAAGAATACCAGAAATATGTTTACTTGTGTTTTGTTCACTATGGAAAAGCATTTGATTGTGTGGATCATAACATATTGTGGATAACATTGAGAAGAGTGGGAATTCCAGAACACTTAGTTGTAGTCATGAGGAAATTGTGCTTAGTCCGGAAGGCTGTTGTTCAAACAGAAAAAGGGAACACTGCATGATTTAAAATCAAGAAGGGAGTGCATCAGGGTTGTATCCTTTCACCACAATTATTCAATCTGTATGCTGAGCAAATAATCGAGGAAGCTGGACTATATGAAGAGGAATGTGGCATCGGGATTGGAGGAAGAATCATTAACAACCTGTGATATGCTGATAACACAACTTTGCTTGCTGAAAGTGAGGATGATTTGAAGTACTTACTGATGAAGATTGAAGACTACAGTCTGCAGTATGGATTACATCTCAATATAAAGAAAGCAAAATACTCACAACTGGATCTATAAGCAACATTACAATAAATGGAGAAAAGATTGAAATTGTCAAAGACTTCACATTGCTTGCTTCTACAATCAGTGCCAATGGAAGCAGCAGTCAGTACATCAGATGACATACAGCACTGGACAAATTGGCTGCAAAGGACCTCTTTCAAGTGCTGA
Organism: Orycteropus afer afer; assembly: GCF_000298275.1. Taxonomy (NCBI): domain Eukaryota; kingdom Metazoa; phylum Chordata; class Mammalia; order Tubulidentata; family Orycteropodidae; genus Orycteropus; species Orycteropus afer. The sequence goes on from NW_006928359.1 coordinate 3,461, forward strand.
AGAGCAAAGATGTCTCCTTGAGGACTGAGGTGCACCTGACACAAGCCATGGTATTTTCAATTGCCTCATATGCATGTGAGAGTTGGACAATGAATAAGGAAGACCGAAGAAGAGTTAATGTTTTTGAGCTGTGATCTTGGCCAAGAATGCTGAGAGTACTGTGGACTGCTAAAAGAACTAACAGATCTGTCTTGGAGGAAGTGCAGCCAGAATTCTCCTTGGAGGGCAGAATGGCCAGACTTCGTCTCACCTACTTTGGTTATGTTGTCAGAAGGGACCAGTCCCTGGAGAAGGATGTCATGCTTGGTAAGGTGTCAGATCAACAGAAAGGGGAAAGGCCCTCATTGAGGTGGATTGACATGGTGGCGGTGGTGATGGGATCAAGTGTAGCAAGAATCACCTGTAGCTCAGAACCAGGTGATGTTTTTGTTCTGCTGTGCATGGGGTCACTATGAGTCAGAGACGACTCAATGGCACTTAACAACAACACAAGTGATTCTTCTTTTTTTTCCAACTTTCACATTCCAGTCAACAGTAACAATCAATGCATCTCGATTGCATGTTTGGGAAATTTCAGACAGTAGAAGTTAGTAACAAATGTTCAATTTTTTTTTTTTGGCTCTTGTTTTTAGGTGCTGTCGAGTTGGCTCTGACTTATAATGATCCTGTGGGTAACAGAATGAAACACTGTCCTATCCTATGCCATCCTCACAATCCTTGCTAAGTTTGAGCCCATCATTGCAGCCACAGTGTCAGTCCATCTCGTGAGGGTCTTCCCCTTTTTCACCTCTACTTCACCAAGCATGATATCTTTTTCCAAGGAATGGTCCCTTCTGACAACATGACCAAAGCAGGTGAGATGAAGTCTGGCCAATCTCACTTCCAGGAAGTACTCCAGCTGCAGTTCTTCAAGGACAGATTTGTTTGTTCTTCTGGCATTCTACAGTATTTTCAGTATTCTTCACCAACATCACAATTCAAAGGCATCAAATAGTCTTCAGTCTTCCTTATTCAATCATTGTCTAGCTTTCACATGCATATGAGCTGATTGAACATACCACAGCTTAGGTTAGGGAACTCTGGTAGCATACTGCCTAAGGCACTTGACTGCTAACTAGAAGGCTGGTGGTTCAAACCCAGCAGCCCCTCCTCAGAAGGAAGGTTGGGCAATTTACTTCTGTAGTGATATCACCTCGGAAACCCAAGGAGGGGTCACTGTGAGTTGGGTCCTACTCAACAGCACATAACAACAACATGGCTGGGGTTAGGAGCACTTTAGTCTTCAAAGTGACATCTTTGCTTCTCAATGCTTTAAAAAGGTCTCTGATCTTCATCAATGCTTGCTTCAAGTCATCTTCATTTTCAGCAAGTGAGGTTGTGTCATCTACATATTGCAGGTTGTTAATGAGCTTTCCACCAGTTCTGATTCTGCATTCTTCTTCTGTTGGTTCTGTTGTGATGTCACCCCTTTCATTTCTTATTCATGTTATTTGCATCTTCTCCTTTTTTCCCTTTGTTAAGTTTGCCAGTGGTTTGTTGATTTTATTAAAGTTTTCAAGGAACAAACTTCTAGCTTTGTGGATTTTTTCTATTGTCTTTGTATTTTCTGTTTCATTTATTTCCACTGAAATCTTTATTATTTCTATTCTTCTGGTGACTGTAGGGTTTGTTTTTTTTTTCCCCTGCTCTTTTTCTAATTGTTGGAGATGTGGGATTAAGGTGTTGATTTTGGCTCTTTCTTATTTTTTGATGTGTGCATTTATTGCTAGAAATTGCCCATTGATCACTGCTTTTGCTGTGTCCCAAAGATTTCTTTCTTTCTTTTTTTTAATTGTGATTTGGGTGAAGATTTACAGAGCAAATACACTTTCCACACAGCAGTTAACATATACTTTGTCTCATGTCATTGACCAGAGTTTACCACAATGCAACAGCTCCCCTCCCACTTCCTTCCCATAGTTACCTCTTCCCAGTGTCAATCCCTCCATACGCTTCTGCCCGCTGAGCTGTCTCCCTGTGCATAAGC
>NW_006928359.1:5586-6128 GCF_000298275.1 Orycteropus afer afer
TTTTGTTTGGCTGGAAACCACAGGTGTGGGTTCAATTCCAGACCTTAAGGGCAGCTAAGGGCCATAGTCTCAGTGGTTCCACCAGGCTCTATCAGACCAGCAAACCTGGTTCCCACCTATTTTTTTTCTACAAATGATTTTGAGTTTTGTTCCACATTGTTCTCCCTCTCTATCAAGGATCTCCTACATAGATCCCCTTACAAGTAGATGACAGTGGTAGCCGGGCACCATCTAGTCTGGTCTCATAGTTGTATAGGCTGCAGATTGGATGGTGTACCAGTCGCCAGGACTAATTGTTTCCATGAATTTTGTTTTTCATCATTCTTCTTTGCTCTAGATGAAGAGAGACCCATCATTGCATCTAGATGACAGCTTGCTAGCTTTTAAGATCCAAGTTGCTACTCACCAAAGTAGGAGGTGGAACAATGTTTTCTATAGTATGTTATGCAATTGAGCTTGATGTCCCCTGTGACTATGGTCCCAAGCCTGCAGGTTCAACTACTTGGTCCCTCTGGGTAGCTGGCTGTGACCAAGCAGTGACC
>NW_006928360.1:0-6069 GCF_000298275.1 Orycteropus afer afer
AGGCATTTGACTGCTAACCAGAAGGCTGGCGGTTCAAACCCACCAGCCACTCCTCGGAAGGAAGATTGGGCAATCTACTTCCGTAGTGATACCGCCTCACAAACCCAAGGAGGGGTCACTATATTCTGCATGAAACTTACTTCTTGGTATCATGTGGCAGAAATGATGAGTGAGCTATTTCCAATGGTTAAGAATGAACTAAAGATTGATAGACTCACTGACTTGTTCTCTTATTCATTCATTCAAAACCTGTCTTGTTACAGAAAGATTTTAGCAAGAAGGATAAATCTATACTCGTTGTTGTTGTTGTTAGGTACCATGGAGTTGCTTCTGACTCATAGTAACCCTATGTACAACAGACAAAACACTGCTCAGTTGTGTACCACACTCGCAATCCTTGCTGTACTTGAGCCTATCATTGCAGCCACTGTGTCAATCCATCTTGTTGAGGGCCTTCCTCTTTTTCACTGACCCTCCACTTTACCAACCATGATATTCTTTTCCAGGGAATGGTCCCGTCTGACAACATGACCAAAGTAAGTGAAATGAACTCTAGCCATTCTTGCTTCCAATGAGCATTCCAGCTGCACTTCTTCCAGGACAGATTTGTTTGTTCTTCTTACAGTCCATGGTATCTTCAGCATTCTTCGCCAACACCACAATTCAAAGGCAACAAGTCTTCTTCGGTATTCCTTATTCACTGTCCAGCTTTCACACACATATGAGGTGATTGAAAATACCATACCTTGGATCAGGCACACCTTAGTTTTCAAAGTGATATCTTTGCTCTTCAACACTTTAAAGTGGTTGTTCTCAGCAGATTTGCCCAGTGCAATACGACATCTGATTTCTTGACTGCTTCCTCCATGTGTATTGACTATGGATCCAAATAAAATGAAATCCTTGACAACTTCAATCTTTTCTCCATTTATTGTGATACTGTTTATTGGACCAGTTGTGAGGATTTTTGTTTTCTTTATGTTGAAATGTAATCCATACTGTAGAAATGTAGTCTTTAATTTTCATCAGTAAGTGATTCAAGTCACCTTCACTTTCAGCAAGCAAGGTTGTAGCATCTCCATAATACAGGTTGTTAATGAGTCTTCCTCTTATTCTGATGCCACATTGTTCTTCATATAATCCAGCTTCTTGCATTATTTGCTCAGCATACAGGGTGAATGGAATACAACCTTGATGCACATCCTTCCTGATTTTAAACTATGCAGTATCCCCTTGTTTTCTTTAGGTTGCTAAATCTAACTGTGAAGCCTTTAGGAAAAAAAAAATATACTATAGAAATATGATTTTGGTGAACTGCTTTGTTATACCACTACATAGGTTGGACTGTTTTCAGAAGTAAATCATCCCTAGGTAAATGTATCAGACAGTGTTTCACTGCTATTCATAAGGTTTGCACTGGCCAATTCTCTGAGAAGTGGATGGTCCCTTCCTTCTTCCGAGTCTGTCTTAGTCTGGAAGCTCCACTGAAGCCTGTCCACCATGGGTGACCCTGCTGGTATTTGAAATACTAGTGCCATAGCCTCCAGCCTCATAGCAACATGCAAGCCACCACAATACAACAAACTGACAGATGAGTTATTTTCTTTACCAGCGTTTCACTGCTATAGGTAAGGTTTTCAAGGGCCAATTTTCTGAGAAGTGGATGGCCCCTTTGTATTACTTGGTTCTACAATCAACACCAATGGAAGCAGCAGTCAAGAAATCAGATGAACTGGGCAAATCTGCTGCAAAAGATCTCTTTAAAGTGCTGAAGAACAAAGATGTTCTTTCAAGCCTAAGGTGAGCCTAACCAAAGCCATGGTATTTTTAATTGCTTCATATGCATGTGAGAGCTGACAACGAACAAGGAAGACCAAAGAAGAGTCAATGCTTTTGAGTTGTGCTGCTGGCAAAGAATACTGAAAGTACCATGGACTGCCAGAAGAAGGAACAAATCTGTCCTGGAAGAAGTGCAGCCACAATGCTCCTTGGAAGTGAGAATGGCCAGACTTTGTCTCACCTACTCTGGTCATTTGTCAGATAACCTGGAGAAGGTTACCATGCTTGATCAAGTGAAGAGTCAACCAAAAAGGGGAAGGCCCTCAATGAGATGGATTGACACAGTGGCTACAATGATGGACTCAGGTATAGCAAGGATTGTGAGGCTGGCACAGGACCGGACAGTGTTTCATTCATACATAGGGTCGCTATGAGTCGAAGCCAACTCGAGGACACCTAACATCAACAACACCTAACATCATCAACAACAACAACAACAGCTAAATGTACAAATAGATATTTAAAACACATAATATACTGAAGTCTACAGGCTTCACAGAAGTGCTTTATAAACTATTTACCATAGAACCTTTGAAATCCAAACAGCATGTCTAGAGCTCTTCCTGGAATAACAGAGTATATGGTCAAGGTAGACATACCTGTACGCTTTTTCTGCCCTCTACCACTTCACAGTGCAGTGACAATGAATGCCTTGGCATATAAATGAATGCATAAAGTGACACCCTCTCAACATATATACAAACTACAATAACTCCAAACCAAATTCACTGCCGTGGAGTTGGATACAACTCATAGCGACCCCCCCCCTTGGGTTTCTAAGGCAGTATCACTATGGAAGTAGATCACCCAATATGAGTTCCCCAACTGAAGAAAGCTTGCGTATGTATCTAATAATGTACTAAGTCTTGTGAGAATTAAAACAAAAAACAAAATAAAAGGAATTTGGTCTCAATGACTGGACAATCTGGTTGAGAAAATAAACTTAACTATTAAAAAGGGAGACTACTTCCTGGCAAAGACTTTAAACAAACATAAATATAATTAATAACAGGTAATCAGCCTGGCCTTTAGTATAGAAAAAGATATTATAGGTGAAGAAGATGAAAGACATGACAAGTAACAGGAAAAAGCATCAGGAAAAATATAAATGTTGAAATGAAACAAGCTTACTGGAGATGTGATCATAGTGAGAAATTGTTGTTGTTGTTATGTGCCGTCGAGTTGGACCCGACTCATAGCGACCCCTCCTTGGCTTTCCGAGGTGGTATCACTACGGAAGCAGATTGCCCCATCTTCCTTCTGAGGAGTGGCTGGTGGATTTGAACTGCCAGCCTTCTGGTTAGCAGTCAAATGCCTTAGGCACTATGCTACCACAGCTCCTTAGTGAGAAATTATATTGGAGAATAACAGAAGATAAAAATTTACTATATTAGATAGGGGTAGAGGATAGAGAAGTGAACATATCAGGGTAAGTCTGGATCTCAATTAAAATACATTGTAATTTTAAATCACGGCACCAGAACACCCCATATGCTACATTATTTTACATTATTTTCTAGTTCATCTACATGGGAAATAGTACATATTGTGAACACATCTAACCCAGACTCTAAGCAAAATGACTAGAACATTAGGGAAAACACTCCTAAACCAGTAGAAGATAAACCAGTAGAAGAAGTTAAATACTAGGTTAGAAGTCAATACAAGGATTTCCTGCTCAAAAAATCTTTATGTTTAGGCTTATATATGGAAGCAAATTTTCTTTGTTGGTTACCAGGGGTGGGAGAGGAGGGAAAGGAACACTGTTAGATAAGTAGAGACAAGTATTGATTTGGGTAAAGAGAAGGGCAAGGTACCAAATGTGAGTGGTCACACGGTGGCATCAAGGAAGAGGAAGACATAGACAGGTACATGGAAGGTGCAGGAAACAAAGATGAACCCTTTTGCACATATAGTATTGCATTGTCAGTGAAGGCAAACATTGATATATGGGTAGACAGGATGAACTATTAGGTATGTCCATGCAGGGGGCAGTGTGCCCATAACCACATATATGGTTGGCAGACAATGTTTCTACAAGGGTATTTGTATGTTCTGTAAGAATTCCCAGGTATATAGTAGACCTGACAAGGGACAAGGTTGTAGTCACTTCTTGGCCATAGCCAGCTACCCAGAGGGAACAAAGAGTTGGACCTGTGGGCTTAGGACCACAGTCACAGGGGACATCAAGCTCAATTGCCAAAACATACTACACAAAAACACTGTTCTACATCTTACTTTGGTGAGTGGCGACTGGGATCTTAAAAGCTTGCAAGTGGCCATCTAGATGCAACAATGAGTCTCTTCTTGTCCAGAGCAAAGAAGAATGAAGAAAACCAAAGATGCATAGAAACAATTAGTCCAAGCAACCAGTATACCACGTGATCCTCAATCTATACGACAATGAGACCAGAAGAACCAGATGACACCCAGCTACCACTGTACGGTGCAGTAAATTACTTAGTGTGGCTTTTCTATTCATAAGTCTTTGTAAACTCCAAGGTGGGAATTGCTATTAGCAACTGAGGAGATCCTGATTGCTAAAATCAACCACCTGGAGTATTTCTGTTGGGAGTGGCACAAAACAATGTTCTGGGAGGTTCCCACTCTCTCTCAGGTGCTTAGAGTTATGATGCTGTGATTGGCTAGTTTGACCACCCAGCCGGGCTCAAAAGGAGGCCTCCTAGAGGCAGAACTCTCTCTGACTGCTGGTTGAGGAAGACGTGCTGTGGAAAGAGACACGGGATCCTGAGACACGCGTTGCTGGGAGAGACACAAGAGACATGCATCGCTGAGTGAGACACCGAGGGACACGCACTGCTGGGAAAGAGACAGTGAGAGACTCTTGGCCGAGAGACGGTGGGCTGGGAGAGAGACTGAGCATTTTTCCTAAATTTGAATTGTAGCCTGTGGTGCTTCCCTAATAAACCTCATAATCTGTGAGCTCTGTGTGGCCACTGCAGCGAATTATCGAACCCAGGAGAGAGGTGGTGGGTGCTTTGGGAGGAACAGTTGGTGAAAGGGCTGGAGGGAGGCAGCATGTCTGGCCTTGTAGGAATAGGCCTTGAGTTACTGCTGGTAATCCTGTCTTCCTCTTGTAGGGTTAGAGGAGGTTGGAACATGTGGCCTCCTTGCCGTTTTTTGCACACTATCAACCACTCGGAGGGGGATCTATGTAGATCCTGGATAGAGCGGGAGAACAGTGTGGGACAAAACTCAAAATCATTAATAAAAAAAAAAGGAGGTGGGGTGAAGCACCAGGTTTGCTGGTCTGATAGAGCCTGATGGAACCACTGAGACTATGGCCCCTAGCTGCCCTTCAGGTCTGGAATTGAACCCACTCCCGTGGCTTCCAATCAAACAAAGGACACGCATATGAGCTGAACATTTACATTAAGCAGATGCACTCCTTGGGAAGATTAATCATGAGAAAATAGAAGGGATGTGTATGTATAGGGAGACAGCTCGGGGAACAGGACTGCATGGGAGGGAAGGATACAGGGAAGGAGCTAGAAGGGGAGCTGCTGTATTGTGGGAAATTACAGTCAATGTCATGAAACAAAGTGTATGTGAGCTGCTGTATGGAAAGTGAATTTGCTCTGTAAACTTTCACACAAATCCCAATAAAAATTAAATTAAAAAAAAAAAACTCTTTATGTTTTCAAATTTCTCATCTGTTCTTCAAAGAACAATCTTACCTTATGTCAGAACTCTGGTTCCCAACTTCCTTGTAATTCCATACCTCATAAATACTTAAAGAAAGAGGAAGAGAGCTAAACCTGCACTGGCAATTCACTTAATGTCTATAGCTTTATTCATAAATATTGGGAAAAGGCCAGCTCCTATTTACTTTCCATAAACAACATGACAGAAAAAACTAATACATAGCTGCAGAAAAAAGTAATGCATAGCTTATAATATTTCTGTATCTCTGCATTAAGTAAGATGTGATGTTCAGTTTTATTACTTTCCTTAAGTTAGAAAATGAGAGAATGGCACCTCAATTTGTATTTGACGAAAAATCAATTTGCTTCCTCAAAGGTATCAGAAAAGGGGTGAAATATGGAACATACAGAAGAACTAATAAATCATTATGCTAACAAACTTCTGCTAAAAAAGGATGTAGGTTTAGTAGTCAAAACTGCCTGGTATTGGTTCAATGACAGATACATAGACCAATGGAATAGAATTGAGAACCCAGATATAGATCCATCGACCTATAGTCAGCTG
>NW_006928361.1:0-743 GCF_000298275.1 Orycteropus afer afer
GCACGTCCAACTTTATGACTCTGTGGGTCAGACAACACCCAGTTCATGATGGGCAGCTCAGGCCTCATGGTCACTTGGTGGCCCATGGTTAGGTGCTCAGTCTCTACCAAAGCCCAGTAACAAGCCAAAAGCTGTTTCTCAAAAGGAGAGTAGTTATCTTCAGAGGATGGCAAGGCTTTGCTCCAAAATCCCAAGGGTCTGTGTTGTGATTCACCAATAGGAACCTTCCAAAGGCTCCAAACAGCATCTCTATCTACTACAGACACTTCAAGCACCATTGGATCAACTGGATCATATGGCCAACTGGCAGAGCAGCCTGCACGGCAGCCTGAACTTGTTGCATGGCCTTCTGTTGCACTGGACCCCACTCAAAACTGGCAGCTTTGTGAGTCACTTGATAAATAGGCCGCAGCAACCCACCCAAATGAGGGATATGTTGCCTCCAAAATCCAAAGAGACCCACCAGACATTGTGCCTCCTTTTTAGTTGTTCGGGAAGCCAGATACAATAACTTATCCTTCACTTTAGTGGGAATATCTCGACATGCCCCACACCATTGGAGTCCTAGAAATTTCACTGAGGTGGAAGGTGCCTGAATTTTTGTTGGGTTAATTTCCCAACCTCCAGCACACATATGTCTCACCAATAACCAATAAGTCTAGAGTCATCGATACTTCTTCTTTACTAGGTCCAATCAGCATAATGTCATCAATATAATTGACCAGTGTGATGTCTTGTGGAAG
>NW_006928361.1:3167-4217 GCF_000298275.1 Orycteropus afer afer
GTTTCAGCTATGTCAGCCCTGGTAGTAGAAGCTATAAGGCTTTCTATCAGAGCACAGCTGGAAGCACTGAGGTCATTTATGTGGCACTTAAGATGAGACTCAGTAGCTTTGAGCCCATCTCACTCTTTCAGCAATTTATCCAGTGTAAGTAGGACCAACCAACCAGCTTCCCTATACTCCTCATTCTGACAAAATTGCAGAAAAGTATCAAATTCCGATCACCCAGAGCGTCACTCCTCATAAGTACTTGATCTATTGGTGGTGCTACTTCGTGTATTAATTTTGCCACCTCATGCCACAGATTAGTAGGTCTCTCTTTACCGCAGATGCAGAGTCGCTACTGTCATCAAAATTAATCAAACTGGAGAACCAATCTAGGAAGCCCATCCTTATGATTTTGTCTCTCTAGAACCATTCTTGGTACCAAATATGTTAGATTGGGTTCTCTAGAGAAACACAAAAACCAGAAAAGCGTATATATATAGAGAGAGAGAGAGAGAAAAAAAAAAAAATTTAGGAAAATGGGTCACAAATGTATAGAAGCTGGCAAGTCCAAAGTCCCTGGAGGAAATGTTGGGCTGGAGGCAGCCTTAGTTTCCGCAAGTGCAGGGGGCCGATAAATTCAAGGCTGGCAGGCAGTACACTGGTTGTTGACTCCAACGAAAGATGAATCCAAGATCTCTAGGCCAAGCAGTGGGCTGCTCACTCACAGAAGGTTGTAGTCAGCACACCAGGATCCCAGTCCACCAAAGAATGTCTCTCTTCCCAGGATGTCCCTGGATAACCTGGAAGCAGGCCACACCCCTTGGAAAACTCCCCTTGGGCAGATTGGCCACTCAGAACACAGTCATCTGACCCCATCATGGGAACAACCACACAGAACTGGGGTCCCGCCAAGTTGACATACAGCTCCAACTATCACACGGACTAATACAATATTTGTCCTTTTGTGATTGACTTATTTCACTCAGCATAATGTCCTTCAAGTTCATCCATGTTATGTGGTGTTTAGCAGATTCTACATTATTCTTTTGCATTGCATAGTATTCT
>NW_006928361.1:5567-6210 GCF_000298275.1 Orycteropus afer afer
CTGAGCACACAGACTGTGATGGAGTTCCTGTGGGCCCAGAAGGTAGGTGGGAGTGGGGGATGGCTGCACCTCCATTCACCAAGTGGGTGTGGGGTATAAGAGTAACGAGAAATGTCGTACCTTTTCAGTCTTGTGGGTACGGAGGGTCCTTGGGGTTGCTGGAAAACAGAACGTGTTCTTAAGCCCCAGGAATCTGTGAGAGCACTGTTTCTTTAAATATCCAAAATAGTCAAGCTGCTTTTAGACCTTCAAAATGGTGGCATCCTCCGGACCAGCAAAAGTCCACAGCTCAGCCCACCTTTCTCTTCACCTTCTCTGTTTATTCCCCAGCCACCGGAGCAGTCCTCCATGCACTCCCTGGCTAACAGGACTGATTTTTAGGTTACTTCTTAAGTCCTACCAGCACTCGGGAATCTCCAAGCTGTCTGTGCTGTCAGGATCGCTCAGGATCGCTGCCAAACAACAGCTCCGTATGTCTCCTTTTTTGCTATTTTCACGCAGATTCTTCTGCTAGTTGGGGTTTGTTGTTGTTGTTGTTGTTAAGTGCTGTCGAGTCGTTTCCGACTCATAGTGACCCCATGCACAGCAGAACGAAACACTGCCTGATCCCGCACCAGCCCCACAATCCCTGCTATACCTGAGC
>NW_006928362.1:0-3304 GCF_000298275.1 Orycteropus afer afer
GTTAAGGCCTTCGCATTTGTGGTATATTCTTGTCAGAGCAGTACTAGGTAACCAGAACAAATGGAGAGTAGCTAAAGCAAATGGAGGAAATGACAAGATTAAAGAGCTGAACAGAAGATTTCAAAGAGCAGCTTGAGAAGACAAAGTCAATTATTATAATGAAACATGCAAAGACCTGGAGTTAGAAAACCATAAGGGAAGGACACACTTGGCATTTCTCAAACTGAAAGAACTGAAGGAAAAAAATCTAAGCCTTGAGTTGCAATATTGAAAGATTCTGTGGGCAAAATATTGACTGATGCAGGAAACATCAAAGAAGATGGAAGGAATACACAGAGTCACTGCACCAGAAAGTATTGGTTGATGTTCATCCATTTCAGGAGGTGGCATATGATCGAGAGCCAATGGTATTGAGGGAAGAAGTCGAAGATGCACTCAAAGAATTGGTGAAGAACAAGGCTCCAGGAATTAACACAATACCCATTGAGATGTTTCAACAAACAGATGCTGTGCTGGAGGCATTCACTCGGCTATGCCAAGAGATTTGGAAGACAGCTACCTGGCCAACTGACTGGAAGAAATCCATATCTGTACCCATACCAAAGAAAGGTGATCCCACAGAATGTGGAAATTATCAAACAATATCATTAATATCACACACAAGTAAAATCTGCTGAAGATAATTTAAAAATGGTTGCACCAGTATATTGACAGAGAACTTGCAGAAATGCAAGCTGGATTCAGAAGCAGATGTAGAACAAGGGATATCATTGCTGATGTGAGATAGATCTTGGCTGAAAGCAAAGAATACCAGAAAGATGTTTACTTGTGTTTTATTAACTATGCAAAAACATTTGATTGTGTGGATCATAACAAATTATGGATAACATTGAGAAGAATGGGAATTCCAGAACCCTTAATTGTGCTCATGAGGGACCTGTACATAGACTAGGAGGCTGTCATTCGAGCAGAAAAAAGGGATACTGCATGGTTTAAAATCAGGAAGGGAGTGTCTCAGAGTTGGATCCTTTCACCATACTTAATCAATCTGTAGGCTGAGCAAATAATCCAAGAAGCTGGTCTATGTGATGAAGAACACAGCATCAAGATTGGAAGAAAACTCATTAACAATCTGTGATACACAGATGACGTAACTTTGCTTGCTGAAAGTGAGGATGACTTGAAGCACTTACTGATGAAGATTAAAAACTACAGTCTGCAGTATGGATTAATCTCAACATAAAGAAAATGAAAATCTTCACAACTGGAACAATAAGCAGAATCATGATAAATGGAGAAAAGATTGTAGTAGTCAAAGATTTCATATTACTTGGTTCCACAATCAACACCAATGAAGCAGCAGTCAAGACATCAGACGATGTATTGCACTGGGCAAATCTGCTGCAAAAGACCTCTTTCAAGTGCTGAAGAGCAAATATGTCTCCTTGGAGACTAAGGTGAGCCTTACCCAAGCCATGGCATTTTCAATGGCCTCATATGCATGCAAGAGCTGGACAATGAATAAGGAAAACCAAAGAAAAGCTGATGCTTTTGAATGTGGTGTTGGCGAATTATATTGAAGGTACCATGGACTGCCAAAAGAACTAACCAATCTGTCCTGGAAGAAGTGCAGCCAGAATGCTCCTTGGAAGTGAGAATGGCCAGACTTCATCTGACTTACTTTGGTCATGTTGTCAGAAGGGACCATTCCTTGGAGAAGAATATTATCATGCTTGGTAAAATGCAGGGTCAATGAAAAAGAGGAAGGCCCTCAACAAGATGGATTGACATGGTGGCTGCAATGATGGGCTCAGGTATAGCAAGGATTGTGAGGCTGGCACAGAATCAGGCAGTATTTCATTCTGTTGTACATAGGGTCATTATGAGTCAAGCCAAACTGATGGCACCTAACAATTACAACACAGCCATTAAAGAACCTGAATCTGTAGTTAATATTTGTTGCAAAGAAAAAAAAAAAAAAGATTTTAAAACAGTTTTACCAAATATTAAGGTAAATATTCTACCAAATATTAAGGAGCTCTGGTGGCTCAGTGCCTAAGGCATTTGACTGCTACCCAGAAGGCTGGCAGTTCAAACCCACCAGCCACTCTTCAGAAAGAAGACTTCCATAGAGATACTGCCTCAGAAACCCAAGGAGGGATCACTATGAGCTGGATCTGACTCAACCGCAGTGAGTTTGGTTTGGTTTGTTTTTCTAAAAAAATAAGTTCAAGCCCTTTATAAATAAAATTATAAAACTTTGCTGAAAGTCTATGAAGATCTAATTAGAGAAATACATTATTTATGGATAGAAAGGACCAATCTTCTAAAAATAGTAATTCCACATATTGATGTATAGATTCAATAAAATTTCATTCAAAGTACCAACAGAGTTCTCCTCTTCAAGAAACTCTTGAAAAAAAACATAGAGAAAGGAATTACCCTCCTATATATTAATAAAGCAGTGTGGTATAGGCCAATAAACCAATAAAACAGAATAGAGAAGCCAGAAACAGACCCAACATATGCAGACACTTGATGTATGGTAAAAACACCAAACCAAACTCACTGCCATTGAGTTGAATTCCAACTCATACAGACCCCTCCTTGGGTTTCCAACGTGGTATCTCTATGGAAATAGATTGTCCAGGCTTCCTTCTGAGAAGTGGCTGGTGGGTTTGAACTGCCAGCCTTCTGGTTAGCAGTCAAATGCCATAGGCTCTAGGCCACCAGTGGTGGTGGCAATTCAAATAGCTGGGGGAAAGATGACCTTTTCAATAAATGGAGGCACAATTGATTATTCATATGGAGAAATGAGTTTGGACCACACTTTACTTCATATCCCCAAATTAGTTCTATTTGGATAAAAGATATAAATGAGAAAAATAAAATTGTATTGCTGTCATTATTTCAAGGATATGCTCCCTCTCCCCATTTTACCGTTTCTGAAATTGTGATGCATCTTACAATTAATGGTACCTTAGAGTCTATAATATGTGTCACAAAACTTTTAGGAGACAACATAGGAGATTATGTTGTACATGATACATTCTGAATAGGGTTGTTGTTGTTGTTGTTAGGGGCCATCAAGTTGTTTCTGAGTCATAGCAACCCCATGCACAGCAGAACGAAACACTGCCCGATCCTGTGCCAGCTCCATGATCCCTGCTATACTGGAGCCCATCATTGCAGCCACTGTGTCAATCCATCTTGTTGAAGGCCTCCCCCTCTTTCATAGACTCTCCACCCTACCAAGCATGACATCCTTCTCCAGGGAATGGTCCCTTCTGACAACATGACCAAA
>NW_006928362.1:3703-4248 GCF_000298275.1 Orycteropus afer afer
CTCCTCGGAAGGAAGATGGGGCAATCTACTTCCATAGTGATACTGCCTTGGAAACCCAAGGAGGGGTCGCTATGAGTCAGGTCCAACTCGACAGCACATAACAACAACAACAATCCATACTGCAGACTGTATTCTTCAACCTTCATCAGTAAGTGCCTCAAGTCATCCTCATTTTCAGCAAGCAAAGTTGTATCGTCTGTGTAGCTCAGGTTGTTAATGATTCTTCCTCCAATCCTGATGCTACATTTTTCTTCATACAGTCCAGTTTCTCAGATTATTTGCTCAGCATATAGATTGAATAAGTGTGGGGAAAGGATACACCCCTGATGCACTCCCTTCTTGATTTTAAACCATGGAGTGTCCCCTTGTTCCATTTGAATGACAGCCTCCTGGTCATGGTACAGGTTCCTCATGAGTACAATCACGTGTTTGGGAATTCCCATTCTTCTGAATGTTATCCATAATTTGTCATGATCCACACAATCAAATGCCTTTGCATAGTCAATAAAACACAAATAAACATCTTTCTGGTATTCTTTGCCTTG
>NW_006928362.1:5943-6469 GCF_000298275.1 Orycteropus afer afer
AGCTCCTGGCCTGATTTTGGCTGAAGATATTGAGCTTTTCCACCACCTCTTGCCACAGATGTAGTCAATCTGATTCCTGTGTGTTCCATCTGGTGTAGTCCATGTGTGGAGCTGCCTTTTGTGTTGGTGAAAAAAGGTGTTTGCAATGAACAAGTCATTGGTCTTGCAAAATTTTGAATAGGGTAGGATTTATTAAGATGCAAAAAAACACTAACTATAAAGGAAAAGATTGATACATTGAACTACATTAATGTTAAAAAATAAACCAAAATCGAACTCACTGCCATCAAGCTGATTCTGACTCATAGTGATCCCTATTACGTTTCTAAGGTGGTAAATATTTACAGAAGTAGATTGTCCCATCTTCCTTCTGCAGAGTAGCTGGTGGGTTTGAACCGCAAGCCTTCTGGTTAGCAGTAAAATGCATTAGGCACTTGTGATAGTTGAAGATGTGTCAACTTGGCTGGACTCCACTTGTGAGTGGTGGTTCCCATGATGGATCACATGACTGCGTCCTAAGCGGCCG
>NW_006928363.1:0-568 GCF_000298275.1 Orycteropus afer afer
ACTTTTAATTTTTCCCATGCTGCTTTTAGGATTCTTTCTTTGTCTTTGGTTTTGGTGAGTTTGATGATGATATGTCTGGGTGATTTTCTTTTGGGATCTATCCTATTTGGACTTCATTAGACTTCTTGAATGAATATATTCTCATCTTTCATCATACCAGGAAAATTCTCTTCCAACAAATCCTTGACAGCTTTTTCTGTGGTTTGATTTGTCTCTTCCTGTTCTGAAATTCCGATAACACATAGGTTATTCCTTTTGATGGTATCCCACATGAACCTTAGGCTTTCTTCATTTTGTTTTGATCTTTTTTCTGATTGATTGCTTTCAAAAGAAGTATTGAGGTATTTACCTTCAATGTCACTAATTCTGTCTTCCACTGATTCAATTCTACTCCTTTGCCCATTTAATGTTTTATCTATTTCTGAAAATTTAGTATTATTAATCTTCTGGATTTCTGTGTGTAGATTTTGTATCATTTCTAAATTTCATTTATTTTGTCATTTTGTTCTTGTATTGTCTTTCAAAATTGTTCTGGGGTTTTCTCTGTGTTTTCCTCAATTTTGTCAGT
>NW_006928363.1:2334-3978 GCF_000298275.1 Orycteropus afer afer
CCTGATTTTGAACCATTCAATATCCCCTTGTTCTGTTCAAATGACAGCCTCCTGGTGGTCTATGTACACATTCCTCATGAGCACATTTAAGTGTTCTGGAATTCCCATTCTTCTCAATGTTAGCCATAATTTGTTATGATCCACACAATCGAATGCTTTTGCATAGTCGATAAAACCCATGTAAACATCTTTCTGGTATTCTTTGCTTTCAGCCTAGATCCATCTGACATCAGCAATAATATCCATTGTTCTATGTCCTCTTCTGAATCCAGCTTGCATTTCTGGAAGTTCCCTGTCAATATACTGTTGCAACTGGTTTTGAATTATCTTCAAGATTTTACTTGAGTGTGGTATTAATGATATTGTTCAATAATTTCCACATTCTGTGGGATCACCTTTCTTTGGAATGGGTACAAATAGGGATCTCTTCCAATCAGCTGGCCAGGTATCTGTCTTCAAAATTTCTTGACATAGGTAAGTAAGTGCCTCCAGCACAGCATCTGTTTGTTGAAATATCTCAATGGGTATTCCTTCAACTCCTGGAGCCTTGTTTTTGGCCACTTCCTTTAGTGCAGCCTCAACTTCTTCCTTTAATACTATCATTTCTTGATCATATGCCACCTCCCGAAATGGATGAACATTGACCAGGTCTTTTTGGTACAGTAACTCTGTGTATTCCTTCTGTCTTCTTTTGATGTTTCCTGCATCATTCAATATTTTTCCCATAGAACCTTTCCATATTGCAACTCAAGGCTTGAATTTTTTCTTCATTTCTTTCAGCTTGAGAAATGCTGGTGTGTTCTTCCCTTTTGGTTTTCTAACTCCAGGTCTTTGCTCATTTCATTATAATAGTTTCTTTTTTCCTTCCAGAAGTGGATGGCCTTATCCTTCTTCCTAGTGTGTTTTAGTCTGGAAGCTTCACTGAAACCTGTCCACCATGGCTAACCCTACTGGTATTTGAAATACTGGTGGCATAACTTCCAGCATCACAGAAACATCCAAGCCACCACAGTCTGACAAGCTGACAGATGGCCAGTGTTTATCTGTTCTCTCTGTCATTAATTTCTGAATTTATTTTCCTTATTTTCTTCTTTGCATTTTCTTTAGGCTCACTCCATTCTTCTCTCTCTATCTTTTTAAGCTGGGACTTTAGTTCATGCTTTAATTTTTTAGTGAAAAAATTTTTTACTGCTCTGAATTTTTCTCTAACCAGTATTTTAAATGTATACTCATAGATTCTGTTGTTTAATGCTATCATTTTTTGAGGTTCTGTAATTTCAATTTTAATTTATCTTTTCACACTTTTATTAATAATGTCTCATGCTATTTCATTGTTGTCAGTCTTATTTGAAATATTTCTTTTTTATAAACTAACCGATGTTTTCTTTGTGACCTGTTGTTGTTGTTGTTGTTATGTGCCATCGAGTCGGCCCCGACTCATGACCTAGTATATGATTAATGTGTGTGAATGTTCCATGTGTGTTTTAGAAGGTGTTTTCTCTATTCCCAGGGTGTAAAATTTGCTATATATCTATAAAATCTACCTTATTGTATTGTTTACTTTTTCTGTGTTGTTGTTGTTTGTTGTTATGTGTCATTGAGTTGGACCGACTCATAGCGACCCCTCCTTGGGAATAGAAGGGA
>NW_006928363.1:4592-5648 GCF_000298275.1 Orycteropus afer afer
CACTCCTCAGAAGGAAGATTAGGCTATCTAATTCTGTAGTAATACCGCCTCAGAAACCCAAGGAGGGGTCGCTATGAGTTGTATCTGACTCGATGGCAGTGAGTGAGTTTGGTTTTCATATTTATTGGTGCAACTGATGTATTTGATCCCCACTTTATCACATTATTTCATAATTATTGTAAGTATTGTTATATATATATATATATACACATATATATGTTTTTCTTTTCGCACACAGTGTATCCTTTTATTTTTTTAAAAAAGATATATTTAGGAAGGTTTTTCATTTTTGTTCGTACAACTTTTTTAATGCTCTTTGTCTTCTATTTTCTTATTTAAGCTTTTACTCTCTGGTTTGTCAGTTTGTAATGATATCTTTTAACTCCCATCTATTGCCCATACAATAATCAAAGAGTTTATTCTGCTTGTCTCTTTTTCTCTCTCTTGCTCTCCCATCTTTAATTGCATTATTTCTTAGTCAGCTCTTGTTGGGTGAAGCTAATCCTTTAGTACAGAGTCCAGAAAACTTTTCCTATAAAGAGCTAGATAGTAAATACATTCAGCTTTGTGGGCATACAATCTCTGTTACAACTCAAAACTGTGCTGTTGTTGAGCAGAAGCAGTCATAGACAATATGTAAACAAATGGATATGTTTGAGTTCCAATAAAACATTATTTACAAAAACAAGCAGTGAGCTGTCTTTGACCTGCAGGCTATAGTTTGCCAATCCTCGGTTTAGGATAACAGCAACCAAGGAGATGGAAAGGAAAGTGTAGGAGGGAAAAAAAAATGGATATGACAGCTAAGGCGTTACCAGCAAAGAGGAGCCCTTTAAATCTAACAAAGACAGGGAAAAAGGTGAAGATTCTTTTCTATTACTTAGTAGTTTACCTGCCTGGGAGAAAATAGTGGAAAAGACTGTAAAGCTAGAAAGGTGTCTCGCTCATCCCAGGTTTGGCCCAGCATCCATTCTGCCAGATTCTGCTGGCCAGATCCCAACATGTGGCCAAATCAATGCAATTTGGTCATCTTGAAAACAGCAGGTGAACAAAGCT
>NW_006928364.1:0-500 GCF_000298275.1 Orycteropus afer afer
TATTCTCTGCTTTCAGCCAAAACCATATGATATCAACAATGGTATCCCTCATTCCACATCCTCTTCTGAATCCAGCTTGAATTTTGGAAGTTCCCTGTCAATATACTGCTGCAACCATTTTTTAACTATCTTCAGCAAAATTTTACTTGCATGAGATAGTAATGATATTGTTAGATAATTTCCATATTATATTGGATCACTTTTCTTTTGTATGGGAAAAAATATGGAACTCTTCCAGTCAGTTGGCCACATAGTTGTCTTCCAAATTTTTTTACATAAATGAGTAAGTGCCTCCAGTGCTGCATCTGTTTGTTGAAATATCTCAGTGGGTATTACATTAATTCCTGGAGACTTGTTTTTCACGAGTTCCTTCAGTGCAGCTTTGACTACTTCCTTCAATACCATCAGTTCTTGATCATATACTACCTCCTGAAATGGTTGAATGCAAAGCAATTCTTTTTAGGAGACTGACTCTGTGTCCCTTCCATCTCATTTTGATG
>NW_006928364.1:1561-5899 GCF_000298275.1 Orycteropus afer afer
TTTGTAGCTGTTTCTTCTCATTTTCAGTCATGTCATATCAGCAAATGAAGGTCCTGAAAACTTTACTCCATTCATAACTGTTGTTGTTGTTGTTGTTATATGTCGTCAAGTCGGCCCCGACTCATAGCGACCCCTCCTTGGGTTTCCGAGGCATTATCACTACGGAAGTAGGATTGCCCAACCTTCCTTCATAACTGTTGTTGTTGTTGTTGTTATATGTCGTCAAGTCGGCCCCGACTCATAGCGACCCCTCCTTGGGTTTCCGAGGCATTATCACTATGGAAGTAGGATTGCCCAACCTTCCTTCTGAGGGTGGGTTTGAACCACCAGCCTTCTGGTTAGCAGTCAAGATTCATAACTGTATTCGTGGTAATTGTGGTCAAGTCAACTCTACTTTGAAGTGACAGCTCTTGCCCTGTTATATTTTGAATGCCCTCCAATATAAGGGACTCATCTTCCAGCAATATATTAGACAATGGTCCACTGCTATTTATAAGATTTCAGTGGCCAATGTTTTTGGAAGTAGATTACCACATCTTTCTTCAAAGTTTATCTTAGTCTGGAAGCTCTGCTGAATCCTGTCCACCATAGGTGACCAATATAACACAGTGGTATAGCTCCTAGCATCACAGAAACATGCAAGTCACCACACTATGAAAAACTGACAGATGCACAGTGAGAAATAGATATTACTGAATATTAAATATATAGTATGGAGCAACAACTTAAGAGAAAAGAGTGAATGCAGAAGAAAAAGAAAATAAACTAAAGGAATGAAGACAACAGAAATAGAGAACAGAGAGCCCAACCTAAACATATTTTGTTGCTGTTGTTGTTGTTAGATGCCGTCAAGTTGTACCCAATTCATAGCGAACCCTCCTTGGGTTTCCAAGGAAGTATCACTACAGAAGTAGACTGCCCCATTTGGGGTCCTTGAAATCAAAAACAAACAATAGAGGGGAAAAAATGTATTCAGAGATAATAATTACCTCAAATTCCCCTGAAATGAAGAAAGAACAGAATCTGCATATTTGAAAGACTATCTTATATAACAGGTATAATTGATAGAGCATAATCAACACCATGACATGTTTTGGTCAAAGTATTAAATTACAGGAATTAAAGAAATCTATAACCAAAACCAAACTCATTGCCATCAAGTCAGATCAGACTCAGAGGGACCCTTACTTGGATTTCCAAGGAAATATCACTACAGAAGTAGATTGCCCAACCTTCTTTCTGAGGAGTGGCTGGAGGGTTTGAACCATCAGCCTTCTGGTTAGCAGTCAAATGCCTTAGGCAGTACACCACCAGAGCTCCCAAAGAAATCTATATGCATACTATATTTCATGATACAATACGTGAATTAAAAAGTAAATAAAGGAAGACATCTGTCTGAAAAGTAAGTCATAAATAAGGATAAAAAGTCAAGATGATCTCAGCCTTGTCCACAGGAAATTTAATTCCAGAAGACATTGTGAGAATGTGTGGAACATTTTGAAGAAAAGGTCTAAAACTGTACTCAAACAAGTTTTTTAGTATAAAAGCCTCTGATGAAATTTTTAAACATGAAAATTCTCTGATTTCCTTAAAGCACATTTTCTTAAAAAACTACCTAATGAAAAAATTCTGTTATTCAAGAAAGATACTTAAAACAGAGTTTGAAAATCTGAAATAGTAAAATCAATTTAAAAGGATTAGTATTGAACCCTGAATCTATTTAAAGATTAATGTAGCTCTAAACAACCAGAAAAACACATTGCTCCAGAACAAAACATAAATATTGATTGAACAATAAAAGAAAAAAATCAGAAAGGATACAACAGGGCTAAAAAAAAATCATAAACCAACATCACCTAACTTATATTTATAGAACACTACATCTAATAAGGGAGCTCTGGTAGCGTAGTGCCTAAGGCACTTGACTGCTAACCAGAAGGCTGATGGTTCAAACCCACTAGCCATTCCTTGAAAGGAAAATGGGGCGATCTACTTCCATAGTAAGTCAGGGCTAACTCGATGGCACATAACAACAACAACAACATCTACTAAACCCTAAATGTTCAAATGCATGTGAAATATTCACAAAGAAAAACTATATACTGGACCATAAAATAAATTTCAATAAAATGAAATGGACTGAAATCACATGGAGTAATATGGAAGTAATTAGAAACAATAATAGAAAGCAATCTTGAAAATGGACAAATGTTTGGAATACATAACATTCTTCTAAATAATTTGTGGATAAAAAAAGTAAATCATAATGGAAATTAGAAAATATTATGAAAATGAAAGAAAAACAAAACAAAACTTGTCAGACGAAGCTAAAACAGTGCTTAGAGAAAAGTTAAAACAATTTTAGTTATACAATGTAAGCAATGAAAGTAGAAAAAAAGCTTTAAACCCAATGAGCAAAGCTTGACTTAAAGCAAATTTTTAAAAAGAACACGTTTAACCCAAAATAAGTAGAAGAAAGGAATAATAAAGTTAAGAATAAAAGTAGCAAATGGGACAATAGACAAAAAAAAAAAGACTGCTCCTTTGAAAAAAATAAAATTGATAACCCACTAGCTGGATTGACAAATAGCAAACAAACAAAGAAGGTATAAATCACCAACATCAGAAAAGAAACAGGAAACATAATCATATATCCTATAGGCATTGACAGACTAATAATAAAATACTAAATTTGGAATTCCATAAATTGAAGCATGTAGATGAAATAGAGGAATTTCTTCAAATATAGAAGTTACAAGAAAAATTATAAAATGTGAATAGTCTTCTATTTAATAAATAAATTGAATTCATAATTTAAAATATTCCTATGAAGAAAATTGCAGAGTTAGATGGATTTATTGGCAAATTCTATCAAATACTTAAGGAAAACAGAATATCAATTCCACACAAACTCTTCCAAATATTTGAAGAAGAGGAACTTTTTCTCAATTCAGCCATGAGAGCAGAATTTCTCTGACAGAAAAATTAGACAAAGATACTACAAAACCAAATATAAGCTTACATATCAATATCCCACATAAACATGAACTCAAAAATCCTCAATAAAAGTCTAACAAATCAAATATAACAAAATGTAAAAAGAGCAATGAACCATGACCAAATGGTATCCATCCCAGAAATGCAAGGGATTAACATTTGAAAATCAACCAATATAATATCATGAATCAATGGAGTATATATCCAAAAGAAAAAATTATTGAAATTTTATTATATGCAGAAAAAAACATTTGACAAAATCCAACATCCATTTATGATTTAGGGAAAAAGAAAGAAAGAAAAAAAAAAAAACTCAGGAAACTAGGAGAAAATGGAAATGTTTTCATTCTGATGAAGAAAATCATTGAAAAACCTACGACTAACAACATCATTCCTAACCATGAAACACTTTCCTCCTAAGATCAATAATGAGGCAAGAATGCTCATTCTAATCATATCTATCCAATATTTTTATTGACAGTGCAATAAGACAAGGAAAAGAATTAGTATGTAAACAAATTGAGAAGCAACTAAAGCAGACTTTGTTCACAAATTATATAATTCTGTACATAGAAATTCCTAAGAAACCTATCTAAAAGGTTACTTGAAATAACAATGAGTTTAGTAAGTTATCAGGATACCAGGTCAATGTATAAAAATAAATTATATTTCTCCACACTAGGAATGAAAACTTAGAAATTGAAGCTTTTCAATACTAATCTTTGAAAAAAAAGAAAAAAACTTCTTGTGATTTGGGTGAAAGTTTACACAGTAAATTGGTTTTCTGTTCAATGACTCACATACATTTAGATTTGGAACATTGATTGTGAGACCCACCATGTAACAGCACTCTTCCCACTTTCTCGCTGTGTTTACTGTTTCCCTTTGTCCTTCTTTCCTATCCTTTCCTGCCTTCTAATTTTTATCCCTGGGCAAATGCTGTCCTTTAGATTTTGTATGGTTGGTTGTTCTAAGGAGTGTGTACCTCCTTACTGTTACTGTTGTTGTTTGTTGTTGTTGTTTGTTATTAGGTGCTTTCAAGTTGACTCCAACTCATAGCTGTCCTACATACAGCAGAATGAAACACTGCCTGGTCCTTCCAGTAACATAACAGACAGTGTTTCACTGCTATTCATAAGATTTTCAGTGGCCAGTTTTTTCAGAAGTGGATGGCCCCATCCTTCTTCCCTGTCTGTCTTAGTCAGAAGCTTCACTGAAACCTGTCCACCATGGGTAATCCTCCTGGTATATACCAGTAGCATATCCTCCAGCTTCACAGCAGCACACAAGCCACCAAAGTATGACAAACTGGTGGACTAGTGGTGACTGGTGTTACTACTC
>NW_006928365.1:0-537 GCF_000298275.1 Orycteropus afer afer
CAGTGGGTGAGAGCCCGAATTTCTCCACATCCTCATCAACATTTGTTGTTTTCTGTCTTGTTGAACTTTGCTGTTAATGCTGGAGTGAGATGATATCTCATGGTTGTTTTGTTTGGAATGGCTACTTAGGGAGCTCTGCTGGTGTAGTGCCTAAGGCATTTGACTGCTAACCAGAAGCCCACCAGCCACTCCTTGGAAGGAAGACTGGGCAATCTACTTCTATAGAGATAATGCCTCTGAAACCCAAGGAGAGGTTGCTATGAGTCAAATCTACTGGATGGTGGTGAGTTTTGTCACAAACATTTCTTAATGTGTTTGTTGGCTACCTCAGTATCTTCTTTGGTGAAATGTCTGTTGATGTCTTCTGCCCATTTTTTAATTGGATTGTTTGTCTTTTTGTTGTGGAGGTGTTGGAGTTTTCTATAAATTTTAGAGATAAGTCCTTTGTCTGATATGTCATTGCCAAATATTTTTTCCCATTTTGTAGGTTCTCTCTTTACTCTTTTGGAGAAGTCTTTTGATTAATTTTTAAAAGGT
>NW_006928365.1:2502-3552 GCF_000298275.1 Orycteropus afer afer
CAGCTTGCTAGCTTTTAAGATCCCAGTTGCTACTCGCCAAAGTAGGAGGTGGAACAATGTTTTGTATAGTATGCTATGCCAATTGAGCTTGATGTCCCCTATGACTATGGTCCCAAGCCCACAGGTTCAACTACTTGGTCCTTCTGGGTAGCTGGCTGTGACCAAGCAGTGACCACAACCTTGCCCCTTGTTTTACTAAACACCTGGGAATTCTGATCATTCACATAAACTTATAGGACCATTGTCTGCCATGGAGTTAGTTTTTGTGTGTGGTGTGAGGTATGGATCTTGTTTCATTTTTCTGCAAATGAATATCCAATTTTGTCAGCACCGTTTGTGAAACAGACTCTCTCTTCCCCCATTTAATGGATTTCAGCCCTTTGTCAAAAAACAGCTGACCATAGGTCAAATAGATCAATTTCTGAATTCTCAATTCTGTTGCACTGGTCTATGTTTCTTGTCACTGTACCATTACAAGGGCTGTGTAGTAGATTTTGAGATTTGGGAGTGTGAGACCTCCTACCTTGTTCTTCTTCAGTAGTGCTTTGCTTATCTGAGGTCTCTTTCCTTTCCATATAAAATTAGTGATTGGTTTTTCCACATCCTTAAAGAATGTGGATGGAATCTGGATTGGGATTCTGTTGAATGTATAGATTGATTGCTTTAGGTAATATTGACATTTTCACAATGTTCAGTCTTCCTATCCCTGAGCATGGTATGTTCTTCCTTTTATGTAGCTCTCTTATAGTTTCTCGAAGCAGTGTTTTGTAGTTTTATTTGCATAGGTCTTTTGTGTTCCTGGTAAGATTTATTCCCAAGTATCTTATCTTTTTGGTAGCTATTGTAAATAGTATTGATTTCCTTATTGCCTTTTCAGAGAACTCTTTGCTGGTGTAGAGGAATCCAACTGATTTTTGTATGTTGATCTTGTATCCTGCCACTATGCTAAATCTCTCAATTAGTTCCAGTAGTTTTTTTGCTGCATTGGTTGGGTTTTCTATATATAGGATTATATCATCTGCAAGTAGGGACAGTTTGACTTCTTCCTTA
>NW_006928365.1:4077-6889 GCF_000298275.1 Orycteropus afer afer
TCATGTGATTCTTTTCCTTTATTTTACTTATGTGATGGATGACATTGATTGTTTTTCTAATGGGTGAACCATCCTTGCATACCTGGTATGAATCCTACTTGGTCATGATGCATTATTTTTTTGATATGTTGTTGGAGTCTATTGGCTAGGTTGTTTTTTTTTGTTTTTTAATTGTGATTTGGGTGAAGGTTTACAGAGCAAATTCACTTTCCATACAGCGGCTCACATATACTTTGTCTCATGACATTGACCATAACTCATGATAAGGCCACAGCTCCCCTCCCCCTTCCTCCCCATAGTTACCTCTTCCCTGTGTCCATCCCTCTATGCACTCCTTCCCCCTGAGCTGTCTCCCTGTGCATAAGCAGCCCTTCTTTCACCCATGATTGTTCTCTCCAAGGAGTGTATCGACTTGAAGTAAATGTTCAACTCATATGCCTGTCTTTTGTTTGACTGGAAACCGCAGGTGTAGGTTTAATTCCAGATCTGAAGGGCAGCTAGGGGCCATAGTCTCAGTGGTTCCACAAGTATTGGCTAGGTTTTTGCTGAAGATTTTTGTATCTATATTCATGAGGGATACTGGTCTGTAGTTTTCCTTTCCAGTGGTGTCTTTGCTTGATTTTGGTATCAGGGTTATGCTTGCTTCATAAAATGAATTTGGGAAGATTCCATCCTTTTCTATGTTCTGGAATATTTTGAGTAGGATTGGTGTCAGCTCTTCTTTGAATGATTGATAGGATTCTCCAGTGAAACCATCTGGGCCAGGACTTTTTTGTTGGTAATTTTTTTTATATATAACTTTTCAATTTCTTCGTTTGTTATGGGTCTGTTCAAGTTTTCTACCTCAGTCTGTGTTAGTTTAGGGAAGTAGTGTATTTCTAGAAATCTGTCCATTTCTTCTAAGTTTTCAAATTTGTTGGAGTACAGTTCTTCATAGTATCCTGATAGTATTCTGTTTTTTTCTGTTGGTTCTGTTGTGACATCACCCTTTCGTTTATTATCCATATTATTTGAATCTTCTCCTTCTTTTCCTTTGTTAAGTTTGCCAGTGGTTTGTTGATTTTATTAATCTTTTCAAAGAATCAACTTCCAGTCTTGTTGATTTTTTCTATTGTCTTTCTATTTTATCTTTTACTTATTTCTGCTCGAATCTTTATTATTTCTTTTCTTCTGGTGACTGGAGGCTTTTTTTTTTTTTTTTCCTGGTCTTTTTCTAATTGTTGGAGATGTTGGATGAAGGTGTTGATTTTGGCTCTTCTTTTTTGACGTGTGCACCTACTGATCACTGCTTTTGCTGTGTTCCAAAGATTTTGGTATGTTGTATTTTCATTCTCATGTGATTCAAGGAATATTTTTATTTCATTTATTACCCAGTCATTTTTGAGGAGGGTGTTATTCAGTTTCCATGCGTTCGCTCTTTTTCTGTTGGTCTTCTATGTTGATTTCTAATTTTATAGCATTGTGATCTGAGAAGATTTTTTTGTAGTAGCTCAACATTTTAAAATTTATTGAAGTTTGCTTTGTGGCCTAACATGTGGTCAATCCTGGAGAATGTTCCATGTGTGCTGGGACAGAATATGTACTGTGCTATTTGGGTGAAGTGCTCTGTAGATGTCTATAAGGTCAAGGTGGTGGGTCTTATTGTTTAGTTCCTCTGCATCGTTGTTGAGTTTTTTTCCAGTTCTATCTTTTATTGAAAGTGCTGTGTTAAAGTCTCCTACTATGACTGTGGAGTCATCTATTTGTCTTTTCAATTCTGTTAAAGTCTCCTTTATATATTTTTGGGCTTTTTCGCTGGGTGCATAGATATTTATGATGGATATGTCTTCTTGTTCAAGTGATCCTTTAATCCTTCTTTGTCTCTTATAATGGTTTTTGTCATAAAATCTACTTTATCAGAAATTAATATTGCTACTCCCACTCTTGTTTGGTTGCTGTTTGCTTGGCATATCTTTTTGCAACCTTTGATTTTTAGTTTATTTCTGTCTTTGTGTCTGAGGTGAGTTTCTTGTAGACAGTATATTGATGGGTCACATTTTCTTATCCAGTCTATAACTCTCCATCTCTTGAGTGGTGCACTTAATCCATTTACATTCAGTGTAATTATCAACAAGTATGAATTTGTTGCTGTTATTTTGTTATGGAAACGACTCGATGGCACCTAACAACAACAACAACAGCAACAAGTTTTGTTATGTGTGTTTTCATGGTATTGATGATTTCTTTGTTCTGTATAATTTTCTGTGCTAAGCTCATTTTTGTTTATGAGTCATGTTATCTCCTTCATTGCTATTGTTTTAGTATTTGTGCTTGTCTTCTTTTTTATTTTGATGCAAAGGTTTATTATTTTTCTTTGAGGTTACCCTGTAATTTATAATCTTCTTCCCAAGTTTAAAACAATCTGTTCTATCTCGCAATTGTCTGACTCTCTTCACCATTTAGAAGTTCTATAACTACACTATTTATTCCCTCTTTTTCGTTTCTGGTTGTCCTCATTTACCAATTGATGTCTCTAGTTCCCTGTTTGCAGTCTTGTAAACTTATTTTACATTGGGTACTTCGGTAATTGGGTTAGTTTCTGCATTACATCATCATGTGTGTTAATCATCAGTTTTTACTTGTTGTTGTTGGCTCTCTGTCCGAAGGACTCCCTTTAGCATCTTTTGAAATGTTTGTCTGGTTTAACAAATTCCCTTAATTTCTGCTTATCTGGAAATCTCCTAATTTCACCCTTATATTTGATGGGCAATTTTCTTGGGAATATAATTCTTAGTTGGAAATTTTTTCTTTCAGTGTTTTATATATCCCATCC
>NW_006928366.1:0-535 GCF_000298275.1 Orycteropus afer afer
CCCTTCTATTTTCTGTTTCATTGATTTCTGCTTGAATCTTATTTCCTTTCTTCTGCTGACTGTACCCTTTTCTTGCTGTTCTTTCTCTAATTGTTGGAGATGTTCATTTAAAGTGTTGATTTTGGCTCTTTATTCTTTTTTGATGTGTGTGTTTATTGCTATACATTGGCCTCTGATCACTGCTTTTGCTGTGTCCCAAAGATTTTGGTATGTTGTGTTATCATCCTCATTTGATTTAAGGAATTTTTGAATTTCATTTTTTATTTCTTCTCTTACCCAGTCTTTCTGAAGGGGGGGGGTGTTGTTCAGTTTCCAGGTGTTTACTCTTTTTGTGTTGATCATCCTATTGTTGATTTCTAGTTTGATTGCATTATGATCTGAAAAGGTGCTTTGCAATATTTCAAGGTTTTTAAATTTATGGAGGCTTTCTTTGTGGCCTAACATATGGTCTATCCTGGAAAATGTTCCATGTGCACTGGAAAAGATTTTATATTGTGCTGCTGTTGGGTGAAGTGCTCTGTAGATGTCTATAAGG
>NW_006928366.1:1504-6221 GCF_000298275.1 Orycteropus afer afer
CTTGCATGGTTTCTGCTGAGAAGTCAGTTTATTCTTACTGGCTATCCTTTGTAAGTAACTTTTATTTTTCCTGTGTTGCTTTCAGGATTCTGTCTTTGTCTTTGGTTTTGGTGAATTTGATGATGATATGTCTTGGTGATTTTCTTTTGGGATCCATCCTGTTTGAGGTTCATTGGACTTCCTGAATGGATATAGTCTAATCTTTCGTCATATCAGGGATGTTCTCCTCCAACAGATCTTGGAAAATTTTCTCGGTGCTATTGTTTTTCTCTTCCTGTTCTGGAATTCCAATGACACGTAGGTTATTCCTTTTGATGGTATCCCACATGAACCTTAGGCTTTCTTCATTTATTTTATTTTATTTTATTCTGATTGATCCCTTTCCAAAGAAGTATTCAGATATTTTTCTTCAATCTTTTTAATTCTCTCTTCCATTGCATCAATTCTGCTTCTTTGCCCTTCCAATGCGTTATCTATTTCTGACAATTTAGTATTAATCTTCTGGATTTCTATCTGTAGATTTAGAATCATTTCTAATTTTTCATTTATTTTGTCATTTTGTTCTTGTATTTTCTTCCAAAATTCTTCTAAGGTTTTTTCCTGTGTTTTCTTTGGTCTGTCTCTCAATCCTTTGAAGATACCTAAGGAAAATTCTTTTGAATTCCTTCTCAGAGAGTTCCAATGCTGCTTCTTCCTCAGGGATGTGTTCTGGATCTATATCCTGTTCCCTTGTTTTGACCACTTTATCTTCCTTCCTTGTGTGGACTGTGATGATCTGTTGTTTCTGAGACTTCGTGGCATTGTTGTATTAAGATCTCTTAACTTTTTGTGAAGAGCAGCCAAGGGTGATTCAAGCTCTTCTTGGTGGTTTTTTATCATTGGCCCATTGATGGAGAAGGAGGTGGTGGCTGTCAATCAGTAAGTGAAGTTGCAGGAGGTGTGGGTGTAGTTGCATCTTATGGGGATTTTTTTGTTGTTGCTGTCTCCCTCTCAATTTGACAAAAATTCCAACTGAATAACCATAAAAATACTAAAAGCACATGGAGAAAAAATACACCATGTAATCACATAGTAACAGTAAGCAAAACTCAGAAAAGAAGGAGAAAAACTAAAACAAGAAACCCTGCAATATCTGGGTATCGGGCAATAAGAGAAAAAATGTAGAGAAGGAGAATAATGGAGAGAAATGGTAAAAATGCAAAAAGAAAAATGAGAAATATGCTTAACCAGGAGAAAAAAAAAGAAAAAAAATTTGCAACCATGAACAGGGAAAAGAAAAAGAGCTGAAAACTAGGACCTGTTAGGGGAAGAATAAAGAATATAGTAAAAGGGACAAATGTGTTAATAATAATAGTAGTTTTAAAGCAGACAAAAACAAATTAAAAATGAGAAAAAAGCAAAAAAAAAAAACAATCGGGGGAGGGTAAGGCAGGGCACCCAGGCTCTGCGTGAGTGCACAGACTTGGATTGAGTTCCTTTGGGCACAGAAGGTTGGTGGGAGGTGGAGACTGGTGCAGCTCCATTCACCAAGAGCTGTGAGGTATGAGAGTAACAAGGGGAATGTTGCACCTTTTCAGTCATCCATGTCTGGAGTGTCCCTGGGGTTACTGGCAAGCAGAATCTATTCTTAAGCCCCTAGAATCTCGGAGAACACTCTCTCTTTAAATATCCAAAAAGATTGAGATACTTATAAACATTCAAAATGGCAGTGCCTTCCGGTCAGGCAAATGTCCACAGTTTAGCCCACCTTTCTCTTTGGTGGTGCTTCACGTTTCATTCTCCAGCCACCAGAGCAGTCCTCCGTGCAGTCCCTGGCTAGTGGGGCTGATTTTTAGGTTAATTCTTAGGTCCTACCACCACTCAGCACTCTACAAGCTGTGTGTGCCGTGCCATCAGGCTTGCTCAGGATTGTTGCCAGTCTGCTGCTCCGTATGTCTCCTTTTTTGGTATTTTCATGCCAATTCTTCTGCTAGTTGGGGTTATTTCACTTCTCTATCCTTCCTTTTAGGAGCTCTGATAGCGTAGTGCCTAAGGCACTTGACTGCTAATCAGAAGGCTGGCGGTTCAAACCCACCAGCCATTCCTCGGAAGGAAGATGGGGCAATCTACTTCCGTAGTGATACTGCCTCGGAAACCCACGGAGGGGTCGCTGTGAGTCGGGTCCGACTCGACGGCACATAACAATATCCTTCCTTTCAAGACTCATGGGTCCAGGATTATCTTCTGTGTCTGTGTTAATTGGTCCCACTTTTCTTTGTTGAAGAGGGTCTGTGCAGTCTTTCTCCCTATTCCACCATCTAACACACCGCTTTAAATGACAGTGTCTCTTTCCCAGCAGCATTTGTCTCTCAGGAGCATGTTTCTCTCAGCACTACGTCCTTCTCAGCCAGCAGTCAGAGAGACTTCTTCTGCCTCTAGGAAGCCTCCTTTTGAGCCTGGCAGAGTGGCCAAACTAACGAATCATAACATCAGAATTCTAAATGCCTCAGAGAGAGCAAACTTCCTGGAACATTGCTTTGTGCCACTGCTCAACAGAAATATCCCAAGTGGATAAATTTAGCAATCAGGAGCTCCTCAGTTGCTCATGGCAAATTCCACCATGAAGTTTACAAAGACTTATGGCTAGAAAAGCCATGCCACGTAATTTACTACAACGGAGACAGACATTACAACTAGAAGAAAACTCAACAAAGATACAGAAGGTCTAAATAATACAATTATCCAGCTTTACCTCATACACATAAACAGAACACCACCCAACAGCAACATAGTACATATTCTTCTCCCACAGGCATGGGTCATTCTCCAGAATATAACATATTTTAGACTACAAAACAAACCTCAATAAATTCAAACATATTGAAATACTACAAAGGATCTTCTCCAATCATAATGCTATAAAACTAGAAATCAATAACAGAAAAAACAAAGGGAAAGTTAAATATACAGAAAAGGAATAACACTTAAAAACTATTGAGTAATAGAAGGAATTAAAAGTGAAACTAAAATTTTCTTAAAATCAAATGAGAATAAAAACACAGTATACCAAAACCTTTGGGACACAGCAGAAACGGTGCTCAGAGAATTTATAGCCATAAGTACACACATCAAAATGGAAAAAACGGCTAAGATTAGTGGCTTATCCCTACAATTTGAACAATTATAAAAGGAGCAGGAAAAGAAATTTAAAGTAACCAAAAAATGAAAATATTAAAAATCAGAGCTGAAGTAACTGAAATAGAAAACATAAAAAGAGTAGAAATTATCAACAGGACTAGCAGTTAGTTCTTTGAGATGATTAATAAAATTGAAAAACAACTGGCTAAATTCACAAAGGAAACACATGAGAAGATGCAAATAACCAAAATAAGAAATGGGCTGAGTTACATTACAACAGAACCAACTGAAACAAAAAGGATCATAACAATTTTATGAAAAGTTGTACTTCAAGAAACTTGAAAAGTGAGATCCGGCAAGATGGTGGACTAGGCAGAAAGACTACACAGACCCTCTTCAACAAAGAAAAGGGAAACCAATTAACCCAGACACAGAAGATAATCCTGGACCCCTGAGCCTTGAAGGGAAGGATATACAAGTGGACTAACCCACAATTAGCAGAAGAATTTGCGTGAAAATACCAAAAAAGGAGACAGACGGAGCTGCGATCTGGCAATGATCCTGAGCGATCCTGATGGCACAGACAGCTTGGAGATTCCCAAGTGGTGGTAGGACCTAAGAAGTAACCTAAAAATCATCCTGCTAGCCAGGGACTGCACAGAGGACTGTGCATGGTGGCTGAGCAACAAACGGAGAAGGTGAAGAGAAAGATCGGCTGAGCTGTGGACTTGTGCCGGTCTGGAGATGCCGCCATTTTGAAGGTTTAAAAAGTGGCTTGACTATTTTGGATATTTAAAGAGACAGTGCTCTCGCAGGCTTAAGAACACGTTCTGCTTTCCAGCACCCCCAAGGACACTCAGGAACTGCAAGACTGACAAGGTACAACATTCCTCTTGTTACTATTGGTGAACGGAGGTGCAGCCATCCTCCACTCCCACCTACCTTCTGGGCCCACAGGAACTCCATCACAGTCTATGTGCTCAAACGGAGCCTGGGTGCCTGCCCTGTCCTCCACCAATTTTTTTTTCTCTTTTTTATTTTTATTTTTTTTCCGCTTTCTTTTCTCTAGTGATTAGTTTGCATGTATTTGTCTGTTTTAAAACAACTAATATTGTTAATATTTTGTCCTTTTTATTATTATTCTTAATCTTCCCCTCCCAGGTCCTATTTTTCAGCATTTTTTCTTTTCCCTGTGCTTGGTTGAAATTTCTTGTTAATTTAAGTTTTTTCACCCCTTTTTCTTGTGGTTAACCCTGTTCCTTGATTTTTTTTTTTTGCATTTTTCCCATATTTTTTTCATTTATGATTCTCCTTCTCTATGATTCTTTTTCTTCTTAGTGCCATATCCCCAGATAGCGCAAGTTTTCTTGTTTTTTCTTCTTTTTTTCCCCTTTTTTCTTTTTTTGGTTACTGTTCCTGTGTGATTACATGGTATGTTTTTCGTCCATGGGCTTTTAGTTTTTTGATGTTTATTCAATTGTAATTTGTGTCTAATTGAGTGGGAGACAACAGTCCCCATAAGACACAACTACACTCACACCTCCTGCAACTTCACTTACTGAGCGAGAGCCACTACCTCCTTCTCCACCAATGGGCCAAC
>NW_006928367.1:0-516 GCF_000298275.1 Orycteropus afer afer
GGCCTGCTGCTTTGGGCGTCCCTGAGTTGTCTCTTCTCATCTGTAACCCTGGGGCTCCCCCAACAATATGTTTTATAAATCCTAACCCCTGTACTTGTGGGGAGGTAATCCAATTAAGAAGGAGATCTGGTGGTGCAATGCCTAAGGCATTTGACTGCTAATCAGAAGGTTAAAGGTTTAAACCCACCAACTCCTCCATAGAAGGAAGATGCAGCAATCTACTTTGGTAAAGATTTACCACCTTGAAAATCCAGTGCTGGTCACTATAAGTTAGAATCGACCCAATGACAGTGGGTTTGTTTTTTTTTTTGGTTTAATCTCATTAGGGATCTTTGTATGTTAATGAGGCTATATCAGCGTAGGGTGTGTCTTAAGTCCATCACCTCTGACATATAAAACAAGTAGACCAGGCACAAAGAATCAAGTAAAGATGGGGGAAGATAGATGTCATGCTGATTGCCAAGAAATTGTGGAACAAAAGCTAAAAGGTGGCAAGAAGGCATTGTATCCTGTGCG
>NW_006928367.1:2781-3751 GCF_000298275.1 Orycteropus afer afer
ATTAGTTGGTTCTACAATCAACACCAATGGAAGCAGCAGTCAAGACATCAGATGACACATTGCATTGGGCAAATCTGCTGCAAAAGATCTCTTTCAAGTGATAAAGAAAAAAGATGTTTCCTTGAAGACTAAGGCACACCTAACCCAAGCCATGGTATTTTCAATCATCTCATATGCATATGAGGGCTGGACAACGAATAAAGAAAACCAAAGAAGAGTTGATGCTTTTGAGTTGTGTTGTTGGAGAAGAATGCTAAGAGTATCATGGACTGCTAAAAGGACTAACTGGTCTGTACTGGAGGAAGTGTAGCTGGAATGCTCTTTGGAAGTGAGAATGGCCAGACTTTGTCTCATCTACTTTGGTCATGCTGTCAGAAGGGACCATTCCCTGGAGAAGGATATCATGCTTGGTGAAGTGGAGGGTCAACAAAAGATGGTAAGGCCTTCAACGAGGTGGACTGGCACAGTTGCTGCAACAAGGAGCTGAGGTGTAGCAAGGATCTTGAGGGTGGCCCAGGCCCAGGCAGTGTTTTGTTCTGCTGTGCATAGGGTCACTATGAGTTGGAGATGACTGGACAGCACTAATAACAACAATGTTGAGAATCATAGCCTAGCCAAATTGACACATAATTTTGGGGGACACAATTCAATCCATAATACAACCTCTGTAGGAATCAATAAACAATAAAATCTACGTAATTTTTCTGATTTTTATTGTCACTGAACATTGGCAATTCCAAACCATATCAGTGATAGAATTTTCCTCCTTGAAAAAAATCTTTTACTAGTCAAAGTTCTAAGTAATTGTGCTTGTTGCTGTTGAATTTAATATATATAAAATCTTCAAGGTAGCATTTTTAAATCTTATCTTTTAATAAGAATAGTATCCTACATGGAAGTTAACTAATAGAACTCCCACTTACAAATGCCTTCTCAGCCACATTTTTTCATTTTGAGATGTATTTATATG
>NW_006928367.1:4636-7308 GCF_000298275.1 Orycteropus afer afer
TATCCTTAAAAACAGTATACCATATTCTTGAGACTACTGAACTAGAATGACCAAAATCAAAATATATTTTAGTAAAATTACTGGACATTAAAGAAAAAGAAAAAAAATCCTTTAGGAACCTAGGTAAAGATAGAAAGAGACTTATAAGGGAATTTTTCAAAGTTATTATATTTTTAACAGTAATACTTTATGCCAAAAGACAATAGAGTAAACCTTTAAGATACATGAGTAAAGAAAGTGTTAGCCAAGTATTTATAGCTATCAAAGGAGATTCCCAAGTGAAAGGGGTACAAACTGTTAGCAACCTGCAAGTTAGGAAATATTTTTCCAGTAAGAAATTCCTGAAAAATGTGCCAGATAATAAATTTCAGACAACCAACATGAATAGAGTGGCATTGACATAAGGGCTGGTATTGAACATCAAAATATGGGTACCTGTATGACAAAGACCAAAAAAGATTAATATAGAGACAATGTCTTGTGCAATAGATATACACTCAGACAATGCAGATATATTATTATTGTTAGTTGCTGTCAAGTCATTGCTGAATCAAAGCAACTTAATGTATAATAAGGGAGCTCTGGTGGCACAGTGCCTAAGGCATTTGACTGCTAACCAGAAGGCTAGCAGTTCAAACCCACCAGCCACTCCCCAGAAGGAAGTTGGGCAATCAACTTGCGAAGTGATACTGCCTCGGAAATACAAGGAGGGGTCGCTATGAGTCAGTTCTTACTCCATGACAATGGTTGCATTTTTGTTGCAATGTATAACAGAAAGAAAAAGTATTGCCTGTTCCATGCCACCTTCATATCCATTGCTATGCTGATTATTTCTATGGATAGCAACTGAATGGAGACATAGTACAAGTACAAGAGACAGGGGTGGTGGAGAGAATAGAGAGAGACAGAGAGAGAGAGCCAATTTCATGTCAGGGGTAAGAAATGTAGAAAATAAATCTGGACCATCTTGTCATAACAAATAGTGAAAAAGTTATTAAAGACTACTAAAATCTAGTTAGACAGACTCAAGATCCAACTTGATTGAAGTGGCTTTCATTGCCTAAAGATAGGAAAATTTTAGCTTTAATAGTAATAACCATTGCATTTGATTGACAGGCATCAAATATATGTAAAGCCA
The DNA here is from genome assembly GCF_000298275.1 of Orycteropus afer afer. Lineage (NCBI taxonomy): Eukaryota > Metazoa > Chordata > Mammalia > Tubulidentata > Orycteropodidae > Orycteropus > Orycteropus afer. The sequence continues at coordinate 5,775 of NW_006928367.1, forward strand.
TGAGTGCATAATGATATTAAAAATAATTGGTCCTGCCTTCCGGTAAGATGGAGGAATAGGCAGAAAAGCTTCACAGACCCTCTTCAACAAAGAAAAGAGAAACCAATTGATAGAGATACAGAAGATAATCCTGGAGCCCTGAGCTTTGAAGGAAAGGATACAAAAGTGGATTAGGCACCAACTAGTGGAAAAACCTGAATGAAAACAATGTGTATGGAGATGGTCAGAGCAGTGGACTGTCAGCTACTCTGATGGGACCAACAGCCTGAATATTTCCAAGTGGTATTGGGACCTGAGATTTGACCTAAAGATCAACCCTGGTCACCAAAGGCTGCAGAGACAATGACACTGGTGGCCTATGACTAGGAAGGGAAACAGCAAGGAGGGAGACAACCTTAGCTGTGGACTTTTGGCTATCCAGACGGCACAGCCATTTTGATCATTTACCACCAGCAGCTATTTTGGATATTTAAATCCAAATAAATGTTGACAAGCAATGACCATTTGGGTATTTAAAGTGACCAAGGGTACAGCCATTTTGAATCCTTGCAAGTGGTGGTCATTTTTTATTTTAAAGTGACAGCATTCTCATTCAGATTCCAAGGACCAAAGAATAGGCTCTGTTTGCCAAGGACATCATGGACATACAGGAGGCTGACAATGGGAAAGGATACAGGTGGTGAGTGTATAAGTGCTTCCAACTAGCAAATAGAGGAGCAGAGCACAGTACACTGCTTATGTAGATAACATACAAATGAAACAAAAATTGTGGGCAAGTCTCTCCAACATACAATCACCAATTAAATATTAACACAAAAACATCACAATGCCTCAGAGACAACAGAGCATCACAGTCCACACACTTTCCACTTTGTGGAAGCAAGATAAAGCAGGAGAAACAAGGGACCAGGATACAGACCCAAAACATATTCTGAGGAAGAAGCAGCATTATTCTCCCTGATAAGGAATTCAAAAGAATTATATTTAGGTAACTTCAATGAATTGAGAGAGAGATCAAGGAAAACACTGATAAAACTGAGGAAAACACAGAAAAACCCTAGAACAATTTTGAAAGACAATACAAGAACAAAATGACAAAATAGATGAAAAATTAGAAATGATACAAAATCTACAGAAAGAAATCCAGAAGATTAACACCAAATTTTCAGAAATAGATAACACATTGAATGAGCAAAGGAGTAAAATTGAATCAATGGAAGACAGAATTAGTGAAATTGAAGACAAATACCTCAATACTTCTTTGGAAAGGGATCAATCAGAAAAAAAAGATCAAAACAAAATGAAGAAAGCCTAACATTCACATGGGATACCATCAAAAGGAATAACCTATGTGTAATCAGAATTCCAGAACAGGAAAAGACAAAAAGAACCAGAAAAAATGTCAAAGATTTGTTGGAAGAGAATTTTCCTGATATGATGTAAGATGAGAATATATACATTCAAGAAGTCCAACACACTCCAAACAGGATAGACACCAAAAGACAATCACCAAGACATATCATCATCAAACTCA
>NW_006928368.1:0-3062 GCF_000298275.1 Orycteropus afer afer
TGAGACAAAGTATATGTGAACTGCTGTATGAAAAGTGAATTTACTCTGTAAATCTTCACCCAAATCCTAATAATAATAAAAAAAAATGTATAAAAGATAACAAATCAGCTATGAACTCCCTGCACAGTTTATGTAATAGGATATTGTGAATGGAGCTGAAGCCTCTTCCATCCCCCTTCCAATTGCACTCCCCACCTTTATCGTCTCCTTTCCTCCAAAGGAAGTCATGTATAAGATTTTCATATATCATTCTCCTGACTTCTCAGTACTCTGTTACATATGTTTGTATCTCTACTTAATACTTTCCTTAAAAAGTAATAATCTAAGTCAGAGATTATGGTACTTGGACCATAGCTGTAGTAGTAAAAAACCATAGGTAGAGAGAGAGAAATAGAGAAGTCAAATATACCTCCAAGGGTTATTCTGAGGAACTCAAGAACAGAGCAGTCATTAACTGAGAGTTAGAAGGCAGGAAACTTGAAAGGGGAAGGTTAGGAGTTCAGTTTTGTTCATGCTGTGTTGATATGTTGGGTCATGATTCTGAGTGGTTTAACAGTTATGATGTAGCTATCCCCTATGATGAGATCTGATATAATGTAATCACTTCCATGATAAGATCTACTCTGAGCAGCCAAGTAGCTGAAAATGAATTTCATCAGAGGTATGGCCTGCTTCCAATATATATGGACATTCTGGTAGAGCTTTCTGGCTTTTTTTGTTCAATCTAGATTCTGCATCTGAGTCATCATCATCTGACCTCCAGTTCTTTAGCTTGAGCCAGTGGCCTGCCCTATTGCTTGCTGATCTTGGGATTTGTTAGCCTACACAGCCTCTGAGCCAGTAGCTAGCCATCTTACCTGCTGATCTTGGGTTCTTCAACCTCTGCAGCCCATGAGCCAGCAGCTTGGCATATGGCATGCAGATCTTGAGTTCAGCCCCTGCAGCTACATCAGGAGAAGCATCCAGCCTAACATCTGAACCATGGAATTGAAACTTGCCAGCCTCTAGAGCCACATGAGCCATTTCCCTGAGATAAATCTCTCTCTCAACTCAAAAAACTCACTACCATCAAGTCTGATCTGACTCATAACGACCCTTACTTAGGTTTCTGATGTGATATCTCTCTGGAAGTAGATTGCCCAGTCTTCTTTCTGAGGAGTGGCTGGTGGGTTTGAACCACCAGCTTTCTGGTTAGCAGTCAAATGCCTTAGGGACTATGCCACCAGAGCTCTTTCTCTCTAATATATACACCATATATAAGCTTTACTGATTTTACTTCTCTAGAAAACCCAGGCTAAGAATTGCAATTTTGTTTAGGTTGTTGTTGAACACAGGAGTATGGAGTTTAGGGCAGAGGTTGGGCTTGACAAATGAATCTGAGTCACCAATGTATAAAGGTGTTTTTTTTTTGTTGTTGTTGTTTTTTGGTGATTTGGGTGAAAGTTTACAGAATGAATTTATTTTCCATACAGCAGTTCACATACACTTTATCTCATGACATTGACTACAATCTACCCCAATGCAACAGCTCCCCTCCCACTTCCTTCCAATAGTTACCTTTTCCCTGTGTCCATCCCTCCATGCACTCCTGCTCCCTGAGCTGTCTCCCTGTGCATAAACAGCCCTTCTTTCTCCCATGATTGTTCTCTCCAAGGAGTGTATCTACCTCAGGTAAGTGTTCAACTCCTATGCCTGTCTTTTGTTTGGCTGGAACCATAGGTGTGGGTTCAATTCCAGACCTGAAGGTCAGCTAGGGACCATAGTCTCAGGGGTTCCACCAGGATCTATCAAACCAGCAAACCTGGTCCGCCCTTTTTCTTCCCCCAAAATGATTTTCAGTTTTTTGTTCCACATTGTTCTCCCTCTCTATCCAGGATCAACTACATAGATCCTCCTCTGAGTGGTTGGCAGTGGTAGTTGGGCACTATCTAGCTCTTCTGGTCTAACAATCATATAGGCTGAGGATCACATGGTGTCCCTACCAGTCACTAGGACAGTTCATGGAATTGTTTCCATGAATCTTTTGTTTTCTTCATTCTTCTTTGCTCTGGACAAGGAGATACCCATTGTTGTATCTAGATGGCTGCTTGCAAGCTTTTAAGATCCCAGTCGCTACTTGCCAAAGTAGGAGGTGGGGCAATGTTTTGTGTAGTATGTTATGTCCATTGAGCTTGATGTCCCCTGTGACTATGGTCCCGAGCCCACAGGTTCAACTACTCACTCCCTCTGGGAAGCTGACTGTGCCCAGGAAGTGACTACAACCTTGTCCCTTGTCAGCTCTACTATATCCCTGGGAATTCTTACAGAACATACAAATACACTTGTAGAAACATTGTCTGCCAACCCTATACATGGTCTTGGGTACACTCCCTGCTGCATAGACATACCTAATAGTTCAGCCTGTCCACCCATCTGTCCACCCATATACCTGTGTTTGTCTTCACTGACAATGCAGTACTGTATGTGCAAAAGGGTTTATCTTTGTTGTCTGCACCTCTCATGTACTTCTCTATGTCTTCCTCTTACTCAATGCCACCATGTTAATCACTCACATTTGGTAATTGCCCTTCTCTTCACCCAAATCAATACTTATCTGTATCTATCTAACGTGTTCCCTCCCCTCCCCCTCCCCCCTGGTAATCAACAAAGAAAATTTCTTTCCATATATAAACCTTTCCTTGACTTTTTACAATAGCAGACTAATACAATATTTGTCCTTCTGTGATTGACTTATTTCACTCAGCATAATGTCCTACAAGTTCATCCACATTATGCAGTATTTTGCAGATTCTATGTTATTCTTTAGGGTTGCATGGTATTCCATTGTGTGTATGTACCGTAGTTTGTTTATCCATTCCTCAGTTGATGGACACTTAGGTTGTTTCCATCTTTTTGGTATTGTAAATAGTGTTCTGATGAACATGGGTGTGCATATGTCTGTTCTTGTCATGGCTCTCACTTCTTTAGCATGTTGTTGTTGTTGTTATGTGCCATCGAGTCAGACCCGACTCATAGTGACCCCTCGTTGGGTTTCCGAGACAGTATCACTATGGAAGTAGATT
>NW_006928368.1:5420-5932 GCF_000298275.1 Orycteropus afer afer
CATTTCATTTCTTATTCATGTTATTTGTATTCTCTCCCTCTTCCTTTGTTAACTTTGCCAGTGGTTTGTCAATTTTATTGATCTTTTCAAAAAACCAATTTCTGGTCTTGTTGATTTTTTCTATTGCCCTTCTGTTTTGTTTCATTCATTTCTGCTTGAATCTTGATTATTTCCTTTCTTCTGGTGACTGTGGGCTTTTCTTGCTGTTCTTTTTCTTATTGCTGGAGATGTTTGTTTAAAGTGTTGATTTTCACTCTTTCTTCTTTTTTGTTGTGTGCAGTTATTGCTTTAAACTGGCCTCTGATCACTGCTTTTGCTGTGTCCCAAAGATTTTGGTATGTTTTGTTTTCATTCTCATTTGATTCAAGGAATTTTTGAATCTCTATTTTTATTTCTTTTCTTAACCAGTCTTTCTCAAGGAGGGTATTGTTCAGTTTCCATGCGTTTACTCTTTTTTTGTTGATCTTCCTATTGTTGATTTCTAATTTGATAGCATTATGATCTGAGAAGAT
>NW_006928369.1:0-595 GCF_000298275.1 Orycteropus afer afer
ATTATATAATGATTAAAGGATCAATTGAACATGAAGATATAACCATAATAAATATCTATGGACCTAATGAAAGAGCCCCAAAATACATAAATCAGGCTTCAAAAGAGTTGAAAATTCAAATAGATGACTCCACAGTCATAGTGCGAGACTTTAATATACCACTTTCAATGAAAGATAGAACAACTGGAAAGAAACTCAACAAACATGCAGAAGAGCTAAACAATACAATCCCCCAACTTGACCTTATAAACATCTATAGAGCACTTCACCTAACAACAGCACAATATACATTTGTTTCTGGTGGATATGGAACATTTTCCATGATAGAGCATATGTTAGGCCATAAAGCAAGCCTTGTAGTGGTTGTTGTTGTTGTTGTTAGGTGCCGTTGAGTTGTTTCTGACTCGTAGCGACTCCATGCACAGCAGAAGGAAACACCGCCTGATCCCACGCCAGCTCCATGATCATTGCTATACTTGAGCCCATTGTCGCAGCCACCATGTCAATCCATCTCGTTGAAGGCCTTCCCCTCTTTCATCGACCATCCACCTTACCAAGCATGACATCCTTCTCCAGGGAATGGTTCCTTCTGACA
>NW_006928369.1:2740-6351 GCF_000298275.1 Orycteropus afer afer
TGCCTCGGAAACCCAAGGAGGGGTCGCTATGAGTCGGGGCCGACTCGACGGCAAACAACAACAACAACACACCAGCAAAGAGATTGATGAAAAAGAAATAAGAAAATCAATACCATTTACATTAGCTACAAAAAAATAAAATACTTGGGAATAAATCTTACCAGGGACACAAAAGACTTGTACAAAGAAAACTATAAAAAACTACTTCAAGAAATTGTAAGAGATCTACATAAATGGATTTACATAAATCCATAGCATGCTCATGGATAGGAAGATTGAACACTGTGAAAATGTCAAATCTACCCAAAACAATCTATACATTCAATACAATCTCAATACAGATCCCATCAACATTTTTTAAGGATATGGAAAAATCAATCACTCACTTTATATGGAAAGGAAAGAGACCTTGGATAAGCAAAGCACTACTGAAGAAGAAGAACAAAATAAAGAGGTCTCACACTGCCGTTTCTCAAAATCTACTATACAGTCACAGTAGTCAAAACTGCCTGGTATTGGTATAATGACAGACACATAGACCAATGGAATAGAGTTGAAAACCCAGAAATAGACCCTTCGATCTATGGTCAGCTTATCTTTGACAAAGGCCAAAATCCATTAAATGGGGAAGAGAATGTTTGTTTAATAAATAGTGCTGGCAAAACTGGATGTCCATTTGCAGAAAAATGAAGCAAGATCTGTACCTCATACCATATACAAAAACTAACTCCAAATGAATCAAAGACTTAAATGTGAAACCTTAACCTATAGAGTTCCTCAAGGAAAACCTAGGGGCAAATTTAGGGGTTCTAATATATGGCATAAATAGACTATCAAACACAACCCAAAATGCACAAACAACAGAAGAGAAACTAGATGAATGGGACCTTCTAAAAACTGAATTTTTATGTGCTTCCAAAGACTTCTCCAGAAGACTCAAAAGAGAACCTATAGATTGGGAAAAAGATATTTGGCAATGACATATCTGACAAGGGACTTATCTCTAGAATGTATAGAAAACTCCAACATCTCAAGAACAAAACAACAAATAATCCAATTAAAAAATGGCAGAAAACATGAACAGACACTTTACCAAGGAGGATGTTCAGGTGGCCAAGAAACATATGAAGAAATGCCCATGATCATTAGCCATTAGAGAGATGCAAATCAAAACAACAATGAGATACCATCTTGTTCCAGCACTAGCAGCAAAGTTCAATGAGACAGAAAATAACAAATGCTGGTGAGGATATGGAGAGATTGGGACTCTAATACACTGCTGGTGGGACTGTAAAATGATACAACCACTGTGGAAAGCAGTATGGCAATTCCTTAAAAAGTGGGAATTAGGAGTACCATTTGACCCAGCCGTTACATTACTAGGTATATATCCTAAAGAAGTGAGAGCCATGACAAGAACAGACATATGCACACCCATGTTCATTGAAGCACTGTTTACAATAGCCAAAAGATGGAAACAACCTAGGTGTCCATCAACTGAGGAATATATAACCAAACTATGGTACGTACACACAATGGAATACTATGCAACCCTAAAGAATAACCTAGAATCTGCAAAACACTGCATAACGTGGATGAATTTGGAGGACATTATGCTGAGTGAGGGTCAACGAAAGAGGGGGAGGCCTTCAACGAGATGGATTGATATGGTGGCTGCGATGATGGGCTCAAGTATAGCAGGGATTGTGGGGCTGGCGCGGGATCGGGCAATGTTTCGTTCTGCTGTGCATGGGGTCGCTATGAGTTGGGAATGACTCGATGGCACTTAACAACAACAACAACATGCTGAGTGAAATAAGTCAATCATGAAAGGACAAATATTGCATTAGTCTGTTATTGTAAAAGTTAAGGAAAGGTTTATCTATTGAAGGAAATTTTCTTTGTTGGTTACCAGGGGTGGGAGGGGAGGATAGGGAACACTGTTAGATAGGTAAGATAATTATTGATTTGGATGAAGAGAAGGGCAGTGTACCAAATGTGAGTGATTAACTTAGTGGCATTAAGGAAGAGAAAGACGTAAAGAGGTGCATGGGAGGAACAGATGAACCCTTTTGCACATACAGTGCTGCATTGTCAGTGAAGGCAAACGTGGGTGTATGGATGGATAGATGGGTGGACAGGCTGAATTATTAGGTCTGTCTATGAAGCAAGGAGTGTACTCAAGACCATATATAGGGTTGGCAGGCAATGGTCCTATAAGTGTATTTGTATGATCTCAATTCCCAGGTGTATAGTAGGGTTGACAAGGCTCAAGGTTGTAGTCACTTCTTGGTCACAGCCAGCTACCCAGAGGGACCAAGTAGTTGAACCTGTGGGCTCGGGACCATAGTTGCAGGAGACATCAAGCTCAATTGGCATAACATACTACACAAAACATTGTTCTACCTCCTACTTTGGCAAGTAGCAACTGGGAACTTAAAAGCTTGCAAGCAGCCATCTAGATGCAACGATGGGTCTCTCCTCATCCAGAGCAAAGAAGAATGAAGAAAACCTAAATTCATGGAAACAATTAGTCCTTGAGACTGATACACCATGTGATCCTTAGCCTATATGACTATGAGACCAGAAGAACTAAATGGTGCCCAGCTACCACTGTCAACCACTCAGAGGGGGATCTATGTATGAATTCCTGAATAGAATGGGAGAAATGTGGAACAAACTCAAAATCATTTGGTGAAAAAAAAAAAGGCAGGGGGAGATCAGGTTTGCTGGTCTGACAGAGCCTGGTGGAACCACTGAGACTATGGCTCCTAGCTGCCCTTCACGTCTGGAATTGAACCCACACTTGTGGCTTCCAGCCAAACAAAAGACAGGCGTATGAGTTGAACATTTATCTGAGATAGATACACTCCTTGGAGAGAACAATCATGGGAGAAAGAAGGGCTGTTTATGCACAGGGAGACAGCTCAGGGGGCAGGAGTGCATGGAGGGTGGACACAGGGAAGAGGTAACTATAGGGAGGAAGTGGGAGGGGAGCTGTTGCATTGGGGTAAATTGTAGTCAATGTCATGAGACAAAGTGTATGTGAACTATTGTACAGAAAGTGAATTTGCTCTGTAAATTTTCACCCAAATCACAATTGAAAAAAAAAAAAAAAAAAAAGATTGCCCAGAAAAAAAATATCATTGAATGGGAGAAAAGCTTTTGGAATAGCCTCAAATAATTTCTTACTCATGTTTTGCCTATTTCTATTGGTAATGTTTTTATGACCTGTGTTCTCTTCTTTTGTTATGGATCTGTTCAACTTTTCCACATCAGTCCATGTTAGTTTAAGTAAGTGGTCTGTTTCTAGAAATCTATCCATTTCTTCCATATTTTCTAACTTGTTGGAGTACAGTTCTTCATAGTATCCTGATATTATCCTTTTTATTTCAGTTGGTTCTTTTTGGATGTCACTCATTTCATTTCTTATTTGTGGTATTTTATTCTCTCCCTCTTTTCCTTTGTTAAATTTGCCAGTGGTTTGTCAATTTTATTAATCTTTTCAAAAAAACAACTTCTAGACTTGTTGATTTTTTTCTATTGTCTTTCTATTTTCTTTTTTTATTATTATTTTTTATTTTTTTTAATTTTATTTTGATTTGGGTGAA
>NW_006928370.1:0-869 GCF_000298275.1 Orycteropus afer afer
TAACAACAGAGATCTTAGCTGTTGTTTGCAACAAAGAACTCTGAGAAAAATAGCACTGTAAATACTGTAGGATGTGATCATCAAGACATTGCCTTTTAAAGGCATCTCTTCCTGAAGAGAATCATAGGTGCAGAATACTGTATGTATCTACACATCCCTTGCAAGGCGGACTTGCTCTCTTAATGATGCTTGGTCCTTTTCAGATGTGGCATTCCAAAGTCAACCTATCTCTGGCTTTTATTTATGTATTACATACATTTCCTGGACTATTGGACTGCTGTACTTCTCCTTCTCTCTACAATGGTTTTGATCCAATAATCATCTCAGTTTGATTCAATATTCTTCCAGGCTTCTTGGTATGTTTCTAAGTTATTTTATATATTTATTTATTTACTTTAATTTTATTTTTTTGTGATTTAGGTGAAAGTTTACAGAGCAAATTCACTTTCCATACAGCAGTTCACATACACTTTGTCTCATGACATTGTCTACAATTTACCACAACGCAATAGCTCCCTTTGCACTTCTTCCCCATAGTTACCTCTTCCCAATGTCATTCCATTCATGCACTCCTGACCCCTGAGCTATGTCCTTGTGCATACACAGCCCTTCTATTCTCCTATGATTTTTCTCTCCAAGGAGTGTATCTACTTAGTATAAATGTTCAACTCATATGCCTGTCTTTTGTTTGGCTGGAAGCCACAGGTGTGGGTTCAATTCTAGACCTGAAGGGAAATGTTGTTGTTGTTGTTGTTGTTAAGTGCCATCGAGTCGTTTCCGACTCATAGCGACCCCATGCACAGCAGAATGAAACACTGCCCGGTCCCGCGCCAGCCCCACAATCCCTGCTATACTTGAGCCCATCATCG
>NW_006928370.1:2451-4314 GCF_000298275.1 Orycteropus afer afer
TAGGAGCCATAATCTCAGTGGTTTCATCAGGCTCTAACAGACCAGTAAACCTGGTCTTTTTTTTTTTGTTTCCAATGATTTTGAGTTTTGTTCTACATTGTTCTCCCACTCTATCCAGGATCTCCTACATAGATCATCACCCTCTGAGTGGTTGACAGTGATAGCTGGGCACCATCTAGTTCTTCTGATCTCATAGTTGTGTAGGCTGAAGATCGTATGGTGTACCACTTGCTTGGACTAATTGTTTCCAGGAATCTTTAGTTTCTTCATTCTTGTTTGCTGTGGATGAGAGATACATCATTGCATCTAAATGGCCACTTGCAAGCTTTTAAGATCCCAGTTGCTACTTGTCAAATTAGGAAGTGGAACAATGTTTTGTCTAGTGTGTTATGCCAATGGAACTTGATGTCCCCTGGAACTATGGTCCTGAGCCCACAGGTCCAACTACTTGCTCACTCTGGGTAGCTGACTGTGCCCAAGAAGTGACTACAAACTTGTCCGTTGTCAGCTCCACTATACACCTGGGAATTCTTACAGAACATGCAAATACACTTATAGAAACATTGTCTGCAAACCCTATACATGGTCTTGGGCATGCTGCCCACTACATAGATATACCTAATAGTTCAGCCTGTCCAACATCTATCCACCCATATATCCATGTTTGCCTTCACTGACAAAGCAGTACTGTATGTGCAGAAGGGTTCATCTTTGGTACCTCTCTAAGTCTTCCTCTTCCTCAATGCCACCATGCTGGTTACTCACATTTGGTACATTACCCTTGTCTTCACCCAAATAAATACTTGTCTCTCCCTATCTAAGAGTGTTCTCTCCTTTCCCCTCCACCCCTGGTAACTAACAAAGAAAATTTCCTTCCACATAAAAAACCTTTCCTTCACTTTTTACAATAATGGATTAATACAATATTTGTCCTTCTGTGATTGACTTATTTCACTCAGCATAATGTCCTCCAAAATTTCAGCCATGTTACGTGGCATTTTGTAGATTCTATATTATTCTTTAGGGTTGCATAGTGTTCTGTTGTGTGTATGTTCCATAGTTTGGTTATCCATTCTTCAGTTAATGGGCACCTAGGTTGTTTCCATTTTTGGCTATTGTAAATAGTGCTGCTATGAACATGGGTGTGCATATGTCTATTCTCGTCATGGCTCTCATTTCTTTAGGATATATACCTAGCAATGGAATGGCTGGGTCAAATTGTATTTCTAATTCCAACTTTTTAAGGAATCACCATACTGCTTTCCACAGTGGTTGTACCATTTTACAGTTCCACCAGCAGTGTATGAGGGTCCCAATTTGTCTGTATCCTCACCAGCATTTGTTATTTTCTGTCTTGTTGAACTTTGCTACTAGTGCTGGGGCAAGATGATATCTCATTGTTGTTTTGTTTTGCATCTCTCTAATGGTTAATGATGGTGAGTATTTCTTCATATGTTGATTGGATGTCTGAATATCCTTGGTGAAGTGTCTATTCATGTCTTCTGTCCATTTTTAAATTGGATTGTTGGTCTTTTTCTTGTTGAGGTGTTGGAATGTTCTATAAATTCTGGAGATAAGTCTCTTGTCAGATATGTCATTGCGAAATATTTTGTCCCATTTTGTAGGTTTTCTTTTGACTCTTTTGGAAAAGTCTTTGGAAGCACATAAAAATTTAGTTTTGAGAAGGTTCCATTCATCTAGTGTCTCTTCTGTTGTTTCTGTATTTTGGATTATGCTTGATAGTCTATTTATGCCATATATTGTTGTTGTTATGTGCCGTTGAGCCGGCCCCAACTTATAGTGACCCCTCCTTGGGTTGCCAAGGAAGTATCACTATGAAAGCAGATTGCCCAACCTTCCTTC
>NW_006928370.1:5312-6131 GCF_000298275.1 Orycteropus afer afer
TTTTTCAGCAATCTCTTTGCTGGTGTAGAGGAATCCAACTGATTTTTTCGATGTTGATCTTGTATCTTGCCACGATGCTAAATCTCTCAATTAATTCCAGTAGATTTTTGACTGAGTCTCTTGGGTTTTCTAGGTATAGTATCATATCATCAACAAATAGGGATAGTTTGACTTCTTCCTCACCAATCTGGAGGCGTTTGATTTCCCTTTCTTGCCTTATTGCCCTGGCTAGGACTTCCAATACAATGTTGAATAGAAGTGGTGATATAGGGCATCCTTGTCTGGTTCCTATTCACAAGAGGGATGGTTTCAGTTTCTTTCCATTGAGAATAATGTTGGCTGTTGGTTTTGTATAAATGCCCTTTATTATGTTAGGAATGTCCCTTCTATTCCTATTTTGCTGAGAGTTTTGATCAGGAATGGGTGTTAGATTTTATCAAATGCCTTTTCTGCATCAATTGATATTATCATGTGGTTCTTTTCTTTTGTTTTATTTATGTGGTGGATGATGTTGTTTTTCTAATGTTGAACAAATTTTACACACTTGATATGAACCCAACTTGGTCATAATTAATTATTTTCTTGCTATGTTGTGGGAATCTATTGGCTAGGATTTTGTTAAATATTTTTGCATCTATATTCATGAGGGATATTTGTCTGTAGTTTTCCTTTTGAGTGATGTCTCTGCCTGGTTTTGGTATCAAGGTTATACTTGCTTCATAAAATGAATTAGGGAGGATTCCATCCTTTTCTATGTTTTGGAATAGTTTGAGTAGGATTGTTGTCAGTTCTTCTTTGAATGTTTTGTAGAATTCTCCA
>NW_006928371.1:0-6072 GCF_000298275.1 Orycteropus afer afer
TGTTCTAAGTGTTCTGAGTATGGGCGATGTGGGGAAAGGGCAAGAGATGAGCTATAAGAAGTATAGGGGAAAAGCAAAGGCAAAGCAGGCACAAACTGTGACTTGGAAGACCTTATCATTTAGTTGGGGAAATGCAACATTTAGAAAGCTAAATCAAGAACACTTTCTAAGCCATTGGTTAAGTACAAATTGATAAAGCATTAAGTGTATTGATAACCTTGGAGATAATAATGATCAACTCTCAGCAGTTCACTATTTATTTGTTCATTTTATGCTGGAAAAGCTATTGAAGTTTCTGGATCTAATTCAATTTATTTACAAATAGGCAAGAAGTAGTCAAGATTTATAACTTGACTACTCAGACACACACCATTCAGATACCACTTCTAATTTTACTGTTACTATCTACCTATTTTCACCCCTTTACTTCTAGTTTCCAATGGATGCATACAAACTCACACAAACATATACCGTCACTGAACATCATGTGGTGGGAGACATGAACAGCCATATTAACCAACAGGTATGTTGCAACTTTTATGTAAGCAGCATGTTGAATTAAAACAGAAATGACAGACTTCTCAATTTCTCTATGATTCATCTTTTTGCCACAACATATAGAATAAGGTGTGGTCCTTGAGTTGACAAATTGCCAGTAGGAGGCAAAACAAAAGGAATGGACACTAGTAAAGAATTTTATAATATTAGTTTTGCTAAATAGCTGATTTAATTGAAGAATATATCTTTGTCATATTGTGGTGGTTTGTGTGTTGTTGTGATGCTGGAAGCTATGCCACCAGTATCTCAAATGCCAGCAAGGTCACGCATGGTAGATAGATTTCAGCAGAGCTTCCAAACTAAGACAGCCTTAGAAGGACCTGGCAATCTACTTCTGAAAATAATTGGTCAGTGAAAACTTTATGAGTAACTGTGGAACTTTTTGTTATGTAGTGCCAGAAAATGAGCCCTTCAGGTTTCAAGCCTTTCAAACACAATTGGAGAAGCAGCCTCCTCAAAGTAGAGTCAACCTTAATGTCATGGGTTGAATAAAGTTTTTGGGATCTTCATTTGCTGATGTGGCACTAGTCACAATGAGAAGAAATAGCTGCAGACATCCATTAATAATTGTAACATGGAATATATGAAGTGTGAATCCAGGAAAATCAGAAGTTGTCAAAAATGAAATGGAACACTTGAAGTTCAATATCCCAGGCAATAATGAGCTGAAGTGGAATGGTGTGGCCATTTTGAATCAGGCAATCATATGTTCTACTACACTGGAAAGGACAAATAGAAGAGGAACAGCACCACGTCCATTATCAAAAAGAACATTTTAGTATATATCCTGAAATACAATACTGTCAGTGATAAGATAGTATCTGTACACTTACAAGGAAAAACATTAATACAACTATTATTCAAATTTACACACTAACCACTAAAGCCAAAGAGGAAGAAATTGAAGATTTTTACCAAATTCTGCAGTCTGAATTTAATCACACATGCAATCAAGATAGTGCCTAAGACATTTGACTGCTAACCAGAAAGTTGGCAGTTCAAACCCACCAGCCACTCTGTGAAGGGCAGATGGGGCAACCTACTTCCATAAAGATTTACTGGCTCAGAAACCCAATAGGGGTCGCTATGAGTCAGAATCAACTCAATGGCAGTGGCTTTGGTTTTGGAGTGATGAGATGAGAAAGTTAGCAACAAAGAAGCATCAGTAGTTAGAAAATACTGCCTTAGTGGTGGACATGACACAGAAGATCACACAGTAGACTTTAGCAAGACTGACTTATTCATTGAAAATGCCTTTTTTCAACAACATAAACATTGACTATACACATGGGCCTCACTGGATGTAACACATAAGAATCAAATCAATGATATCTTTGGAAAGAGATGGTGGAGAAGCTCAATATCATCAGTCAGAACAAGACCAGATGTTGAAGGAAGAATAGACTATAAACTGATCATGTACAAGTTCAAGTTGAAGCTAAAGAAAATTAAAACATGTCCATGAGAGCCAAAGTATAACCTTGAGTATATTCCACCTGAATTTTGAGACCATCTCAAGAATAATTTGATCCATTGAACACTAATGACCTAAGACAAGATCAGTTATGGGATTGCATCAAGGACATCAAACAAATGGGAAGAGTGTGTTTGGCATTCCTCAAGCTGAAGGGACTGAAGAAAAAACTCAAGCCTCGAGTTGCAATACTGAAGGATGATATAGGCAAAATATTGAATGACGCAGGAAGCATCAAAAGAAAATGAAAGGAATACAGAGTCACTGTACCAAAAAGAATTGGTTCAACCATTTTAGAAGGTAGCATCAAGAACTGTTGGTATTGAGGGAAGACGTCCAAGCTGGACTGAAGGAATTGGCAAAAAAGAAGACTCCAGGAATGGATAGAATACCCAATGAAATGTTTCAACAAACATTTCAACACTGGAAGCACTCATTTGTCTATGCCAAGAAATTTGGAAGACAGTTACCTGGCCAACCAACTGGAAGAGATCCATAATTGTGCCCATTGCAGAGAAAGGTGATCCAACTGAATACAGAAATTATCACACAATATCATACATATCACATGTAAATAAAATTTTGCTGAAGATAATTCAAAAATAGTTGTAGCAGTACATTGAAAGAGAACTGTAAGGAATTAGAGCTGGATCCAGAAGATGATGTGGAATGAAGGATATCATTGCTGATGTCACACAGATTTTGGCTCAAAGCAGAGAATATCAGAATTATATTTACCTACATTTTATGGACTTTGCAAAGACATTTGCATGTGTGGATCATAACAAATTATGGATAAATTGCAAAGAGTGAGAATTTCAGAACACTTAATTATGCTTATGCAGAATTTGTACATTGATCAAGAGGCAGTCATTCAGAACCATGGGATATTGCATGGCTTAAAATCAGGAATGTTGTGTATCAGGGTTGTATCCTTTTATCATACTTATTCAATCTATGTGTTGAGAAAATAATTCAAGACTCTGGACAAGGTGAAGGAGAAAGTAGCATCAAGATTGGAGGAAGACTCATTAATAACATACTATATGGAGATAATAGGAGCTCTGGTAGCATAGTGGCTAAAGCACTTGACTGCTAACCAGAAGACTGGTGGTTCAAACTGACCAGCCACTCCTTGGAAGGAAGGTTGGGCAATCTACTTCCATAGTGATACTGCCTTGACAACCCAAGAAGGGGTCACTATGAGTCGGGTCCAACTCAACAGCACATAACAACAACAACAACATATGGAGATAATACAACGTTGCTTGCTAAAGGTAAAGAGGACTTGAAGTACTTACAGATGAAGATTAAAGACTATAGCCTTCAGTATGAATTACACTTCAACATGAAGAAAACAAAAATCCTCACAATTTAACTAATAAGTAACATCATGATAAATGGAGAAAAGATTTAAGTTATCAAGGATTTTATTTTACTTGGATCCACAATTAATGCCCATGGAAGTAGTGGCCAAGAAATCAAATGTCATATTGCATTGGATAAGTCTTCTGCAAAATAATTTAAAATGTTAAAAAGCAGAGATGTCATGTTGAGGACTGAGGTCCACCTGGTCCAAGGTATGGTATTTTTAATCACCTCATATGCATGCAGAAGTTAAAAAGTGAATAAGGAAGACCAAGACCAAATAATTGATTCCTTTAAATGATGGTGTTGGTGAGGAATATTCAATATACCATGCACTTCCAGAAGAACAAACAAATATCTTGGAAGAAGTAAAGCTAGAATGTTCCTTAGAAGTAAGGTTAGTGAGAGTTTGTCTTATGTACTTTGGACAGTTTATCAAGGGTACAATCCTTGGAGAAGGATGTCATGCTTGTTATGGTAGAGGGTGAAGGAAAAAGAGAAGGTGCCTCAACGAGATGGATTTACACAATGGCTGCAATGATTGGCTCAAACATAGCAATGGATGTGATAATAGTGCAGGAGCAAGCAGTGTTTTGTTCTGTTACACATAGGGTCACTATGAGTTGGAAGTAATTCAAGGATACCTAACACCGATATTGAAGGACTTTGAAGACAATACATAGACTGAACTCTTATAGATAAAATACAGCATTAAGAGTCATATTCAATTATTCCTTTAAGCATTCAACACGTATAGGTCAACATATTCAAATCCTGATTTGTGCTATGTGGGTGGCTAGGATTAGCAAAACATTTGTAAAGAAGTGACTGCTACAATGGGTGGAGATGTGAATTACTCAGAACAATTTCCTTTCGAGACTGCCAGTTCTACTTTGAGAATAGACTTATTTTCACAAACCTCCAATGTTTACTTTATGGGCCCCATAAGTTTTACTTGTCTGCAGATATTCATTAGTTATTTAGTCATGAGCTAGTAACATGTCAGATGTAGAAACTGGGTTGTTTTCCTGTTAATGAGAAAAGTAAAATCTCTGTTAAATGCAAAAGTAAATGTATGGCAACTATTTATCTTGGTCTCAGTAGTAGTCATTTTCTTTAGAAAAAGAATTCAAGAAATAGAGAAGTCATTGATGTTGAAAAACAATTCTCTGTGTGTATTGAGTTTTCTGATTACTTCCTACATTTGTTCTCAGTAGCCCTTTCCCACACCCCCTTACTCCAGTATCACCACACCATTTTATTAACTAGTTCTATGGAAAATATTTAACTTATTTTTTTCCCACAGTTTTCTTGTGTGTAGAAGGAAGGAACAACATCAGATAAATGTAAAAATTTAAGCAGTTTCAATGTTCTATGCCTCCAGGATATGACAGATTTTGAATTCACTCACTTCAACATACCATAAAGAGTTGCAGCAGTGGATAGTTTTGCAAGTGTCCATTAAGGCACTGAATCCAACATAATTATGTTCTTTGGCCTATCATCACTGTAGTTCTGTAGTTAATGCGTAGGGAGCAGGTAATCTATTTCTTTTGTATATTCCCTTGGTCCTCAAACCTGTTTAGTTAGAAATGTGATCAGCATATAGTGGTTGCTCAATTGTAGACTGTGTGAAGTTTGGAAAACGTGATTTAGTCACCCTATGAGTAGTGAAATGAGGATTGTTCTTGTAATGGTTTTAATTTATGAATTTAGATGTGTAATTTAAAATTGTCATAGGATAAATCTTTCTAATGTCATAGGATATTTGCTTTCTAATGATATTGGTTATCTAACTGTACTGCAATGAGTGATGGTGACTTTAAAACTTGTCCAAAGTCACATAGCTGTTAAGTACAAGATCCAAGACTACAAACCAGGTCTCTGATATTAATAATTTCTGAAGCTTTCCATCATCTCTTCATGGAAGCCATGAAATATCACCACCAAAAATTGGTGGTTCAAACCCACAAGTTGCTTTGTGAGAGAAAGATGAGGCAGTCTGCTTCCACAAAGATTTACTGCTTTGGAAACCTGATGGGCAGTTCTCTGTCCTATAGGCTTACTATCACTCAGAATTGACTCAGTGGCAGTGGGTTTGTGTTTGGCTCATAGTATTTTATTTCTATTGCTAGAAACTACTAAAAAGTTCACTGCCATTTAGTAGATTCCAACTCATACCATCCTTACAGAGCAGAGTAGAACTGCCCCATAAGGTTTCCAAAACTGTAAGTCTTTATGGAATCAGACTACCTCATCTTTCTCCCATAGAGCAGCTGGTGGGTTCAAACCATTGACCTTTTGATTAGCAGCTGAATGCTTTAAGAACTGAACCACCAGAGTTCCTTACTGCTATAACAGCCCTAAAAAATTGTATTTATTTTTCTATCCTAAGCTCCTAGCATGATGCCTGGTACATAGTCACCAGTTGCTTTTCAGTAGATTCTGACTCATGGTCAGAATGTTTGTTGGAGTAGAACTGAGCTCCGTAGGGTTTTCAATGACTAATTTTTTTTTGTTTGTGTTTTGCAAGTAGATCACCAGGCTTTTCTTCAGAAGTGTCTGGGTGGACCTAACCTCCAACCTTTCGGTTAGTAGCTGAGTGTATTAATCATTTGCACCACCTAGGGACCTTGGTATATAGTAAACCAAACCAAACCAAACTCACTGCC
>NW_006928372.1:0-2119 GCF_000298275.1 Orycteropus afer afer
AGGGTAACAAGGGAAACGTGTTCAGTGCAGATCAGTGAGTAAGCACAAGCCCGTCTTGTTTCAGTGCCTATGCTATATTAGGGCCCTTAAATTTGCCCATAGTTTTTCCTTGAAGAACTCTATAGTTTTAGGTTTCATATTTAAGTCTTTGATCCATGTGCAGTTAGTTTTTGTGTGTCTTACATACTTTTGAATAAGTGAATCTCAACCACAGAGAAATATATCATTTGGGAGACATCAAAACCTAGGCAATGGTTCAAACCATGAGAGTAGATGAGATTGCAAATGAAAGGCAAGAACATTTAGAAGAGGATGAGAAAACCCTGCAAACACCAAATTTTAAACCTTTAATTCTAAGAGATGTCTTAAAAAATCAACTATAAATTAATCTTTTTAAAATTTGCATACTTTCTACAAATTTGCATGCATGAATTTTACTGTTGTTGTTAGGTGCTGTCCAGTTGTCTTACTCATTGTGACCCTATGTACAGCAGAGTGAAACATGGCCTGGTCTTGAGCTATCTTCACAATTGTTACTATGTTTGAGTGTATTTTTTGCAGCCACTGTGCCAATCCATCTCACTGAGAGTCTACCTCTTCTTCACTGATCCTTTAAAATATTAATCATGATGTTCTTCTCCCAGGATTGGTTCCTCATGGTTACATGTCCAAAGTATGTGAGATGAAGTTTCATCATCCTCACGTCTACAGAGCATTCTTGTTGTACTTCTTCCAAGACAGATTTGTTCATTCTTCTGGCAGTACATGGTCTGTTCAATATTCTTTGCCAAGACCAGCATTCAAAACCATCAATTCTTCTTTGGTCTTATTCATCGTCCAGCTTTTGCATTCATAGGAGGCAATTGAAAATATCATGGCTTGGGTCAGGAACACTTTACTCCTTAAGATAACATTTTAGCTTTTTTACACTTTAAAGAGGTCTTTAGCAGCAGATTTGACCAACATAATAAGTCATTTGATTTCCTGATTGCTGCTTTCATGGGTTTCGATTGTTGATCCAAACGAAATGAAATCTGTGATGACTTCAGTATTTTCTGTGTTTTTCATGATGTTGTTTATTGGTCCAATTGCAAAGATTTTTGTTTTCTTCATGTTGAGGTGTAAGTACTTCAAGTGTTCTTCACTTTCAGCAACCATGGTTGTGTCACTTGCGTATCACATTTGTTAATGAATCTTCCTCCAATCCTGATGCCATATACTTCTTCATTAACTCCAGCTTCTCAGATTATTTCTTCTGCATACAGATTGAATAAGTATTGTGAAAGGATACAACCCTGATGCACACCATTCCTGATTTTAAACCATGCAATTTCTTCTTGTTCTGTTCAAATGACTGCTTCTTGGTGTATGTAAAGTTTCCACATAAGCAGAATTAAGTGTCCTGAAATTCCCATTCTTTGATGTTATCTTTGATGTTATCTAGTGGAATGTCTTTGCATATATGAACAAATGCTAATTAGTTTATACATTTTGTATTACTAGTTCTCCATACAAGACTCTAAAATTGATTTGTATTATTTTACATATTAAATATATTGAATAGGCCCTCAATTCATGGCAACACCATGTGGAATGGAATGAAACATTGCCTCATCCTGCACCATCCCCATGAACAGTTATGGAGCAGATCATTGTGAATCCTTGGTGTTTTCATTGTCTGATTTTCAGAAACAGATCATTTGACCTTTCTTCCTAGTCTGTCCTAGTCTGTAAACTCTGTTGAAATCTGTTTATCATCACAGCAACACACAATCCATCACTGACAGATGGGTGATGGCTGCACATGACATTCATTGGCCAGAATTGAACCTAGGTCTCCCATACATAAGGCAAAAATTCTACCACTGAACCACCAATGTCTCATATTATATATTATATAAATTACAATCTGGAATTTATATTATATACTAAATATAACAAATGTTGTTGTTGTTATGTGCCGTTGAGTTGGACCTGACTCATAGTGACTCCTCCCTGGGTTTCTGAGGCGGTATCACTACAGAAATAGATTGCCCAACCTTCCTTCTGAGGAGTGGCCTTCTGGTTAGCAGTCAAGTTCCTTAGGCACTATGCTACCAGAGCTCCCAAATATAACAAA
>NW_006928372.1:2219-6128 GCF_000298275.1 Orycteropus afer afer
AAAGTGATATCAAATTATAACCCTAAATATAAAATAATATTTATAACATTCACACAATATATCACTGATATAATAAAATACATTCTGTGTACTTTGTATCCAGTTTAACAAGTGGAACTTTACCATCACCTTTGAACCCTATGAGCTCATACCAGGTCCCTTACCCAACCTTCCCTATGTCCAGAGATAATCAATATGGTAAATTTTGCATTTATTATTTCATTGATTTTCCTATAGTTTAACGGCTATAAATGCATATTTATATTTTTAAAATATTTTTGAAATTTATTTATTGAAAGTATCCTGTACATAGTTCTTGAGTCTTGGTTTTCTCTCTCCCTATACCTTCTCCCATTCCATAATGTTTTTGATATTTTCCCATGTTGAGGTGTTCTCTACAGTAGTATATTACATGAATATGCCACATTTTATGTATATATTTTCCCATGTTGTTGTTGTTATGTGCCGTTGATTCAGACCTGACTCACAGCAACCCCTCCTTGGGTTTCTGAGGCAGTATCACTATGGAAGTAGATTGCCCCATCTTCTTTCCGAGGAGTTGGCTGGTAGGAAATAAATAAATAGAAGTATCCAAAAGCAAAAAAGGCAAGGAAGGAAGGCCTCAGAAAAGACTATCTAATAGGTCCCAAGGAATTGTTGATATTCACATGAATACATATGCCTGTATGTAGTGGGCTGAATGGTGCCACCCACCTTCCCCCTACTCAAAGAAAAGTATATCCATATCCTATCCCTAGAATGGAAGCTCTGGTAGCATAGTGTCTAAGACACTTGACTGCTAACCAGAAGGCTGGCAGTTCAAACCCACCAGCCACTCCTCGGAAGGAAGGTTGGGCAATCCTACTTCCATAGTGATACTGCCTCGGAAACCCAAGGAGGGGTTGCTATGAGTCAGGGCTGACTCAACGGCACATAACAACAACAACAACATCCCTAGAATAGGAGTTCTGGTAGCATAGTGCCTAAGGCACTTGACTGCTAACCAGAAGGCTGGTGGTTCAAACCCACCAGCCACTCCTCGGAAGGAAGATGAGGCAATCTACTTCCATAGTGATACAGCCTCGGAAACCCAAGGAGGGGTTGCTATGAGTCGGGTCCAACTAGATGGCACATAACAACAACAACAACATCCCTAGAATATTTAAATATTGTCATTAATATGGTAAAAGACTGAATGTTACCTTACATGGCAAAAATATATGAATTAATTCTACATTAACTTTTTTTTTTTTTTTTTTCTGTCCAGTTTTGCCCACGTTAAAGATTTTGAGTAAAGTATTTATCCTGAATTATCCGGGTGGCCCTTAAAGTCCATGACAAATATTGTTATAAGAGTGAAACTGAGAGATTTGATGGATGGAGAGGAGGAGATAATGTCACTGAAGAGTCAGACATTGGTGTGATATGGCCCCAAGTCAAGGAATTCTGCCATCCATGAAAAGCTGGAAAGTACAAAGAACAAATTCTCCTCTAGAGCCTCTGGACAGAGTCTGGTCCTCATGACATCTTGATTTTGAACTTCTGGTCTACAGAACTGAGAAAGAGTACATTTCTTTTGCATGAACATGAATGTTAATAACATCTTTGTAATAGCCTCAACCTAGAAACAACCCAAATGTCTTTCAACGGGTGAATGGGTAAACAAACCATGGCACACCCATAAAATAGATTTAAAACAACAACAACAAACTATTGATAAATGCTATATAGCACAGATGAATCTGAAAAAAAAAATTGCTAAATTTAAGAAATCAGGCTAAAAAGAGTACAGAAATGTATGATTTGATTTAAATAAAATTCTAGAAGAAAAAAAAAAAATAATCTATATTGGCAGAGAGCAGACCAGTGGTTACCTGGGAACAGGAAGAAGAGATTATAAAATAGCATGAGGAAACTTTTAGGGGTGATAGATATATTTACTATCTTATTTTTGGTGATGATTTAATTGATGGGAGTATTCACATGTCAAAACTTACCAAATTATCCACTTTATATATGTGCAGTTTATTGCTGCATGTTAACTATAAATCAATACAACTTAAAACATTTTTTTACAGTGAAGAGAAAACATAATTTCTTAGAAAAAATCTCAGATTTGTAAGGAGTGGAGAGAAGAGGTGGAAAAGTAGAACACTATAGCCCATAATGTTGGAGCTCTGGTGGTGTAGTGGTTAAGGCACTTGGCTGCTAACCAAAAAGTCAGTGGTTTGAATCTACCAGCTGCTCTGCGAAAGAAGTCTGCTTCTGAATCGATTTGACGGCAGTGAGTGATAGCCCGTAGTAATACTTGTTTTTCTTTCTTGGAAAAGAGGAGGATAATTCATCACTTCACATGTTGCTCTTTTTCCAAGGTGTAAACATTTTAAATGGTTTGCTTGACTTAATTATCTTTATTGGATTAATGTTTCACTAAGCTTCACTAAGGAGCTCTGGTGGCATGGTGCCTAAGGCATTTGATTGCTAACTGGAAGCCTGATGGTTCAAACCCACCAGCCATTCCTGGAAAGGAAAACTGGGCAATCTACTTCCTTAAAGATACTTCCTTGGAAACCCAAGGAGGGGTCGCTGTGAATCAGAATTAACTCCACAGCAGTGAGGTGTTTTTTTCTTTTTAAGCTTCACTAACCTAAGAGTAAAAATATCTGTAATATTACAGGAAAAACAATTGGTTATTTTGTTTAACTTAGTAAAATGATCAATTTGGTAACCCTATAAGCAGCTAGAGGCAGAAAAGGCTCTTTTAAATTATGACGGTATTTACATTATTGGTCAGATAAATATGCAGAAAGTTTGTTTTGCTTGCTACAAGGAAGTTAAAACGTTCATAAAAATAACATTTAATGTAGTCTATGTTATCAAGTTCCTCTGGTGTTTACAGGTACTTTACTTTTTGTGTTTCCCAAAACTACATATACACAATCCATCTGGTGATGATTTCTAATAATAGCAAAATGTGTTTGGCAGTACATTTTCTTGTTCTTAAAATGCTGTAGTAGTCCATGTCATTTTTTATACCATAAAACAAAGATTATTTCTTTTATTCGTCAAACTGAAGTTGTGATATCTTTCACCTCCTGTGTATATTATGCGTGGCATAGTGCCTAAGGCATTTGACTGCTAACCAGAAGGCTGGCAGTTCAAACCCATCAGCCACTCTGTGGAAAGAAGTTGGGCAATCTACTTCTGTAGAGATACTGCCTCAGAAACCCAAAGAGGGTCACTATGAGTCAGATTGACTTGACGGCAGTGAGGATTTTTTTTTTTTTTATGTACTTTTTTTAAAAAAAACTCTATACTAATTTCTCTAATATGTAGTTCATCTAACATATAAAGTCATACAAATTAAGATATTTATAGTATGTTAATTTAAAATATAAACTTGGCAAAATAACCGTTACTTTAAACTATCAAAGTATAGCTTGATATTGTTCTTGAACTATGTGCTATGCAACCTTATAGAAACTTCTGTTGTAAATATTGCCTGTTGTACTAAAAAAACTTAAATAATAAAAATTAAACTACATGTTGTTGTTGTTGTTGTTATGTGCCCTCGAGTCGGACCCGACTCATTAACTACATATAGAGCCAGAATAAAGCTTACAATTAACTGTATATCATTATGACAATATTTTATAATATAAATGAAGTTTTGTTTTAAAAAATATAGATAGATAGATAGAAATCTATGTATATCTTCAACTCTTTTTGGAAAGAAAAGTAGTATGAAAAGATGTGTGTGGAAGTGTATTTGGATGAATCTCTTCTCCAAAACATATGGTCACAAACATATGATATCCAACTACATATCAACTTTATTTCATATTTTGAAAGAAGTTGAATTTAAATAAAATTTTGGGAGGCGGGGCAAGATGGCGGACTAGGCAGAAG
>NW_006928373.1:0-542 GCF_000298275.1 Orycteropus afer afer
GTAAGGCACTTGACTGCTAACCAGAAGGCTGGTGATTCAAACCCACCAGCCACTCCTCGGAAGGAAGATGGGGCAATCTACTTCCCTAGTGATACTGCCTCGGAAAACCAAGGAGGGGTCGCTATGAGTCGGGTCCGACTAGACAGCACATAACAACAACAACAACATGCTAGGATAGAGATACGAGGAAAACAAAGCAGGGAAGAGGGGTTGGTTTCTGACTGGAAAGGGCCACAAGAGGGGCATTCTGGAGCCCGCCAGTCATTTCCTGTTTCTTGATTCAGGTGATGGCTGCTTGGTCATAGTCAGTGTGTGATAAAACAATGAGTTGTGCACTTAAGATTTCTGCATTCTCCTCTATGTGTGTTAAACTTAAAAACTTCAATAAAAAAGATTTTTTTTTAAAAAAGCGATTATGTATCTATTTCCTTAAAAAGTCAGCTTACTTGTTAGATAGTTAGAGATAAGTATGGATTTGGGTGAAGAGAAGGGCAATGTACCAAATGTGAGTGACCAATATGGCAGCATTGAGGATGAGAAAG
>NW_006928373.1:1740-2381 GCF_000298275.1 Orycteropus afer afer
ATGCCCATGTGGACAATTTTACTTTGTTACCTTATTTCTATTAAAGTACATTTCTGCCATTATCTTGAGCCCAGTTTGATTCTTTTTCTAATACTGACCTTTGCAAAAGCCTACCTATTATTTATCGGGAGTGAATACTTTGTTACTTTGTTACCTTATTTCTGTTATAGTACATTTCTGCTATTATCTTCAGTCCAGTTTGATTCTTTTTTTTTTTTTTCATACTGATCTTAGCAAAAAGGTACATATTATTTATCGGGAGTGGAAGGGCTATGGACTCCCAGGACTGAAAGATAACAGCAGCAGGCTATAATTAAAGGTAATTATGTGTAGAGTAGTAGGGGCCACCCTTGAGTATCAATTAAAGGAAATGCTTGAGAGTTTCACTCTTCTGATATTCCGTCCAATACAGCTCAACCAAAATCAAAAAAGTAATCCCTAGTAGGCAGTCCAAACCATAGAAAAAAAACCCTAACTAGTTTCCGTCAAGTCAATTCCGACTCATGGCAACCCCATGTGTTGCAGAGCACAACTGCTCCACAGGGGTTTCAAGGCTGTAATCTTTCACAAGAAGATTGCCAGGCTTTATTTCCATGGAGCATCTGGGTGGATTTGAACCACCAACCTTTTTAGTTAGTAGT
>NW_006928373.1:2597-3508 GCF_000298275.1 Orycteropus afer afer
AAGTCTGGCCATTCTCACTTCCAAGGAGCATTCTGGCTGCACTTCTTCCAGGACAGATTTGTTAGTACTTCTAGCAGCCCATGGTACTTTCAGTATTCTTTGCCAACACCACAACTCAAAAGCCAACGACTCTTCTTTGGTCTTCCACTTTGGTCTTCTTTGGTCTTTCTTCTTTGGTCTTCCTCCAGCCTTCATATGCATATGAGGTGACTGAAAACACTATGGCTTGGGTTTAGCACACCTTTGTCCCCAAAGGGACATCTTTGCTCCTCAATACTTTAAAGAGGTCTTTTGCAACAGATTTACCTACTGCAATACAACATTTGATTTTGTGACTGCTGCTTCCATGTGTGTTGATTGTAGATCCAAGAAGTATGAAATCTTTGACAAATTCAATCTTTTCTCCATTTATTGTTATGCTGTTTATTGGTTCGGTTGTTAGGATTTTCGTTTTCTTTGTGTTGAGGTGTAATCCATACTGCAGAATGTAGTCTTTAATATTCATCAGTAAGTCCTTCAAGTCATCTTCACCATCAGCAAACAAAGGTGTATCCTCTGCAAATCACAGGTTTTTAATGAGTCTTCCTCCAATCCTGATGCTGCGTTGCTCTTCATACAGTCCAGCTTCTCAGATTATTTGCTCAGGATATAGACTGAATAAACATAGTGAAAGGATACAACCCTGATGCAGACCCTTCTTGATTTTAAACCATGAAGTATCCCCTTGTTCTGTTTGAACGACAGAGTCCTGGTCTGTGTACAGTGTCCTCATGAGCACAATTATGAATTCCCATTATTCTCAATGTTATCCATAATTTGTTATGATCCACACACTCAAATTCTTTTACATGGTCAATAAAACATAAGTAAACATCTGTCTGGTGTTCTTTGCTTTCAGCCAATATCCATCT
>NW_006928373.1:5309-6384 GCF_000298275.1 Orycteropus afer afer
CAAAGTAGGATGTTATGTCATTTGAGCTTGATGTTGCCTGCAATCATGGTCCTTATCCCATGGTCCAGCTACCCTTTGGGTAGCTGGGACTTGTTTTAATTTTCTTTAGCATTACCTTGAGCTTGCATATGAGCAATTGATGGTGTTTCCAACAGTTAACTCCTGGCCTTGTTTTGGCTGAATGTATTGAGCTTCTCCATCACCTCTTTCCACAGATATATTTGAACTGATTTCTGTGTGTTCCATCTGGTGAGGTCTCCTTGTCCAAAACCAAATGAAACCCACTGTATTCAAGTCAATTCTGACTCATAGTGACCCCCATGGGGATTCTGAGGCTGTAAATCTTTATGGAAGTAAATTGCCCAGTTTTTCTTGTGTGGAGTGGCTGGTGGGTTTGAACCATCAACCTTCTGTTTAACAGTCAAATGCCTTAGGCACTGTGCTACCACAGCTCCTGCAGTCTCCTAGTAAAACCAAAACCAAGTTCATTGCCGTCAAGTCGGTTCTGACCCATAGCAACCTCTCTTTGTGTTTTCCGATGCGGTATCTCTACAGAAGTAGATTGCCAGTCTTCATTCCGAGGAGTGGCATGTGGGTTTGAATTGCCAGCCTTCTGGTTAACAGTGAAATGCCTTAGGCACTATACCACCAGAGTAGCCCCTGAGGTCTCCTAGTAGGTAGTGTTAAATTGAACTGATTTTGGGAAAAAGGTAGATAAATTATAACAATTGGTCTGAAGTAGGACCCATACCTTCCACACATGTGTAGCATTTCAGAGTTAATTCAGCCAAAATTTTGCAGGCAAAGACACAAGGGAATTTGATTTTCCCACACTGTGATGAAGGACTCTTTCTCAATTATGTGAATTGTTATTATACCTCCACCATCAATAAGATAAGGTTGGAATATGAAGGTAACAATGACTGACTGAGGGGCTCCTGGATATCAGTGTGGAAGCATGTCTAGAAGAGATGAGAACATGGCATCTCTGAAAAGTCAGAACCCAAGGGGATGTTTATTGATACAAATAGGAAGAAAGTTGACCAAGATAGTCAAGAAGATGTGGATAGGGTTT
>NW_006928374.1:0-1205 GCF_000298275.1 Orycteropus afer afer
TCAAGATTCAAGCAGAAATCAATGAAACAGAAAATAGAAGGGCAATAGAAAATATCAACAAGACCAGAAGTTGGTTTTTTGAAAAGATTAATAAAATTGACAAACCACT
Organism: Orycteropus afer afer; assembly: GCF_000298275.1. Lineage (NCBI taxonomy): Eukaryota > Metazoa > Chordata > Mammalia > Tubulidentata > Orycteropodidae > Orycteropus > Orycteropus afer. Next base: position 110 of record NW_006928374.1, read on the forward strand.
GGCAAATTTAACAAAGGAAAAGAGGAAGAGAATACAAATAACACAAATAAGAAATGAAATTGTTGACATCACAACAGAAACAACTGAAATAAAAAGAATAATATAAGGACACTATGAAGAACTGTACTCCAACAAATTTGAAAATCTGGAAGAAATGGATAAATTTCTAGAAATACTCCACTTACCTAAACTAACACAGATGGATGTGGAAAAGTTGAACAGGCCCATCACAAAAGAAGAAATTGAACAGGTCCTCAAAAGATTACCAACTGAAAAAGTCCTGGCCCAGATGCTGTCACTGGAGAATTCTACAAAACATTCAAAGAAGAACTGATACCAATCCTACTCAAACTATTCCAAAACATAAAGAAGGATGGAATCCTCCCTAACTAATTTTATGAAGCAAGCATTACCTTGATACCAAACCAGACAAAGACATCATTCAAAAGGAAAACTGCAGACTAATATCCCTCATGAATATAGATGCAAAAATCTTCAACAAAATCCTAGCCAATAGACTGCAACAACATATCAAAAAAATCATTCATTATGACTAAGTGGAGTTCATATCAGGTATGCAGGGATGTTTCAACAATAGAAAAACAATCAACATCATCCACCCTATAAATGAAACAAAGGAGAAGAACCACATGATCATATCAATTGATGCAGAAAAGGCATTTGATAAAATGCAACACCCATTTCTGATCAGAGCTCTCAGCAAAATAGGATTAGAAGGGACATTCCTCAACATCATAAAGGGCATTTATGCAAAACCAACAGCCAACATTATTCTCAATGGAAAGAGATTGAAACCATTCCTCTTGAGAACAGGAACAAGACAAGCAAGACCGTGATCACCACTTCTATTCAACAACATATTGGAAGTCCTAGTCACGGCCAAAAGGCAAGAATAGGAAATCAAAGGCATCCAAATTGGTAAGGAAAAATTCAAACTATCCCTATTTGCTGATGATATGATCCTATACCTAGAAAACACAAGAGACTCAGTCAAAAATCTACTGGAACTAATTGAGAGATTTAGCATCATGGCAAGATATAAAATCAACATCCAAAAATCAGTTGGATTTCTCTA
>NW_006928374.1:2970-3583 GCF_000298275.1 Orycteropus afer afer
GCTGAGTGAAATAAGTCAATCACAGAAGGACAAATATTGTATTAGTCCATTATTGTAAAAAGTCAAGGAAAGGTTTCTATATGGAAGGAAATTTTATTTTTTGGTGACCAGAGGTGGGAGAGGAGGGGAGGGGAGGGAACACTGTTATATAGGTAGAGATAAGTATTGATTTGGGTGAAGAGAAGGGCAATGTACCGAATGTGAGTGATTAACACAGTGACATTGAGGAAGAGGAACACATAGAGTGGTACATGGGAGGTATAGACAACAAAGATGAAGCCTTTTGCACATACAGTACTTGATTGTCAGTGAACGAAAACATGGGTGTATGGGTGGATATATGGGTAGACAGGCTGAACTACTAGGTATGTCTATGCAGTAAGAATGTACCCAAGACCATGTATAGGGTTTGCAGACAATGGTTTTACAAGTGTATTTGTATGTTCTTTAAGAAATCCCAGGGGTATAGTACAGCTGACAAGAGACAAGATTGTAGTCATATCTTAGGCACAGCCAGCTGCCCAGTAAGAGCAAAACTCTTGAACGTGTGGGCTTGGGACATGGGGGACATCAAGCTAAATTGGCATAACATACTACACAAAACATTGTTCTA
>NW_006928374.1:3863-6294 GCF_000298275.1 Orycteropus afer afer
AAAAAAAAGGGACCAGGTTTGCTGGTCTGAAAGAGCCTGGTGGAACCACTGAGACTATGGCCCCTTGCTGCCCTTCAGGTCTGGAATTGAACTCACACCTGTGGCTTCCAGCCAAACAAAAGACAGGCATATGAGGTGAACATTTACACTAGGGAGATACTCTCCTTGGAGAGATCAATTGTGGGATAAAGATGGGCTATTTATGCACAAGGAGACACCTCAGGGGGCAGGAGTGCATGAAGGGATGGACACAGGGAAGAGGTAACTCTCGGGAGGAAGTAGAAGGGGAGCTGTTTCATTGTGGTAAATTGTAGTCAACGTCACGAGACAAAGTGTATGTGAAATGCTGTATGGAAAGCAAATTTTCTCTGTAAACTTTCACCCAAATCACAATTTAAAAGAAAGAAAGAAAGAAATCAGTTGTCATATTGCAGTGGGCAAATGTGTTGGGGGGGGGAAACTCTTTAAAATGTTAAAGAGCAAAGATGTCACTTTGAAGATTAAGAGTCACCTAACCCAAGCCATGATATTTTCAATAGTTTCATATGCATGTGAAAGATGGAAAATGAATAAGGAAGATTGAAGAATAGTTGGTGCCTTTGAACTGTAGTGTTGGGAAGAATACTGAAAATACCATGGACTGCCAGAAGAATGAACAAATCTGTCCTCAACGAAGTGCAGCTGGAATGTTTCTTAGAAGGGAAAATGGCCAGACTAAGTCTCAGCTACTTTGGTCATATTATCAAAAGGGAAGAGTCCCTGGAGATGAATATCATGTTATGTAAAGTGGAGGGTTAGACAAAAAGAAGAAGAACACCCTCTATGAGATTGACACAGTGGCTACAACCATGGGCTCAAGTACAGCAAGGATTGTGAGGATGACATAGTACTGGGCAGTGTATTGTTCTGTTGTACACAGGGTCTGTATCAGTTGGAATTGACTTGATGGCACCTAACAAAAACATCATAATGGAAGTTGAATTACAACAGGTTTTGGGACTTAATTTCTTAAGGAATATTGAATTATTGAATTGAATTGAATATTGAATTATTATATAAAAGTTTGAGTGGGAGCAAAAGATGTCTTGATAAATACTAAATTTTGGAAAGCAATATATGGGACTTTTTCACAAAAAAATGAATTCATAAAAAAGGGACTATGGAGGAAGCTATGAATTCCAATTCTCGGAAGGAAGATGGGGCAATCTACTTCTGTAGTGATACTGCCTGGGAAACCCAAGGAGGGGTTGCTGAGTCAGGTCTGACTCGACAGCACGTAACAACAAAACAACATGAATTCCATGAAGGAGGCAGGAAGACCTACTAAATATGTGAACACTTCCTAGTGTTTCTTGGAAAGCTCTGTTTCTCTTTCATGCATAAAAAGAGAGGTGATTTTTCCAAGTCAATAAGCATGGGCTCATTTGCTCTCAAAAATAGCATAAATCTAAAAAAAAAGAAAACTTGTTGAATAATTTTTTAGGAGAAAAGAAGAAGAAGCAGTTGCAGAAATCTTTAAATGTACTTATAAACTGAAGAAAATTGTCAAGTCTTTCAGCTTATACGGGCGTTTATTTATATTGTGCTAAATACTTCAATAATCTGTGTATATACTAATCTATATCACACTAGAAATTTCTACATATTTTTTGTTGTTTTTCTTCTACATCATGAGCTTTATCTTTCCTTTTAAATGAAAATAATTACACATAAGATTGACATCAAGGGAGTTGCAAAGAAGTATTTTCACATCCCAGAACATGGTTTCCTTGTTTTATTTGCAGAATAAAGGGAGACAAGGATGACATCAGCCTTCCTGGTGGCAACATCTACCAATTTATAGCAACACAGTGTTTGAGTCCTCCCTGTCTTCCATGAAAGGAGCTCTGGTAGTGCAGTAATTAAAGCACTAAGCTATTAACCAAAAGGTCAGCAGTTTGAACCTACCAGTTATTCTGCAGGAGAAGGATGAATCATTTTGCTTCCGGAAAGATTTACAGCTTTGAAAACTTTGTGGGGCAGTTCTGCTTTGTCCTATAGGGTCTCTGTGAATCAGAAGTGACTTGATGGCTATGTTGGTTTTGTCTTCCATGGGAGCTCGCTTTCAAATATCACTCACCTTCTAAAGTAATCAAGAATCCTGACTTGCGATTCAGGATACTGGAGTGATAGTTCTTGCTCTATCATAATTTTCACTTTAACATTTGCTAAGTTCAGGTCTGCTGTCATTTTTTTCCATAAAAGAAGCCTTTGGATAACCAGAAAATCAGAGAGATTCTTATTTATTTATTTTAATTTATTTGTTTTTATTTGGGTGAAGATTTACAGAGCAAATTCACTTTCCATACAGCAGTTCACATATACTTTGTCTCATATCATTGACCACAGTTTACCACAATGCAACAGCTCCCCTCCCACTTCCTCCCCACAG
>NW_006928375.1:0-641 GCF_000298275.1 Orycteropus afer afer
CTATGAGTTGGGGCCGACTCAACGGCACATAACAACAACAACAACAATAGCTAATGATCATGAGCATTTCTTCATATGTTTGTTGGCTGCCTGAATATCTTTTGTGGTGAGTCTTCTCCCCCTTTTTAAATTGGATTATTTATCTTTTTGTTATTGGAGATTTCTATAAATTCTAGAGATAAGTCCCTTGTCAGATATGTCATTGCCAAATGTTTTTTTCCCAATCTGTAGGTTCTCTCTTTTGAGTCTTTTGGAGAAGTCTTTGGAAGCACATAACAATTTAATTTTCAGAAGGTCCCATTCATCTGGTTTCTCTTCTGCTGTTTGTGCATTTTGAGTTATGCTTGATAGTCTATTTGTGCCATATATTAGGGCCCCTAAATTTTCCCCTAGTTTTTCCTTGAGGAACTCTATAGTTTTAGGTTTCTTCTTCTGGATTTCTAGCTGTAGATTTTTAATCATTTCTAATTTTTCATTTATTTTGTCATTTTGTTCTTGTATTTTCTTCCAAAATTGTTCTAGGGATTTTTCTGTGTTTTCCTTGGCCTGTCGCTCAATCCTTTGAAGATACCTAAATATAATTCTTTTGAATTCCTTATCAGAGAGTTCCAATGCTGCTTCTTCCTCAGGGATGTGTTCTG
>NW_006928375.1:835-3821 GCF_000298275.1 Orycteropus afer afer
GAAGCTGCAGGAGTTGTGGGTGTAGTTGTGTCTTATGGAGACTGTTGCTGTCTCCCACTCAGTTAGACAAAAATTACAATTGAATAACCCTCAAAAAACTAAAAGCACATGGACAAAAAATACACCATGTAGTCACACAGGACCAGTAACACCAAAAAAAAAGGAAAAGAAGAAAAAAACAAGAAAACCTGCAATATCTGGGGATAGAGCACTAAGAGAAAAAAGGTAGAGAAGGAGAATAATGAAGAAAAAATGGGATAAATGCAAAAAGAAAAACAAGGATCAGGGTTAACCACAAGGAAAAAGGGAAGAAAAAAAATAGATAAAAAAAAAATTGCAACCAGGAACAAGGAAAAGAAGAAAAGCTGAAAACTAGGACCTGGGAGGGGAAGAATAAAGAATAATAGTAAAAAGGACAAAAGTATTAATAATAGTAGTCATTTGAAAACAGACAAACACAAGCAAACTAAACACCAGAAAAAAGAAGGAGAAAAATAAAGAAAAAGAAAAAAATCAGGGGAGGACAGGGCAGGACACCCAGGCTCTGTCTGAACACACAGACTGAGATGGAGTTCCTGTGGGCCCAGAAGATGGGTGGGAGTGGGGGATGGCCACACCTCCGTTCACCAAGTGGTGTGGGTATAAGAGTAACAAGGGGAATGTTACACCTTTTCAGTCATGCAGGTCTGGAGTGTCCTTGAGGTTACTGGCAAGCAGAACCTGTTCTTGAGCCCCTGGAATCTGGGAGAGTGCTGTCTCTTTAAATATCCAAAATGGTCAAGCCGCTGGTAAATATTCAAAATGGCTGTGTCCTCCAGACAGGCAAAACTCCACAGCTCAGCCCACCTTACTCTTCGCTGCTGCTTCGCCTTTTATTCCCCAGCCACCAGAGCAGTCCTCTGTGTAGTCCCTGGCTAGCAGGTTGATTTTTAGGTTAATTCTTAGGTCCTACCAGCACTCGGCCCTCTCCAAGCTGTCTGTGCCATCAGAATTGCTCAGGATCGCTGCCAGACCGCAGCTCCATATGTCTCCTTTTTTTGGTATTTTCATGCAAATTCTTCTGCTAGTTGGGGTTTAGTCCACTTCCCTTCAAGGCTCAGGGTCCAGGATTATCTTCTGTGTTTGTGTTAATTAGTCCCACTTTTCTTTGTTGAAGAGGGTCTGTGCAGTCTTTCTGCCTATTCTGCTGTCTTGGAATCTCTCTGTATAGACATAGCTTCTAAATTCCTTCTCAGATAATTCTATTGCCTCCTCTTCCTCCATGTTTAATGAGACCTTTGTTTGTGGTTTTGCTTCTAATGCCTTGTCCTCTTTTTTGTTTGATTTGAGGTTGCCTGTTGTTTCCTGCACATTTTGAGGTTGTCTTTAAGTGTTGGTTATGTATTGATTTGTTTTGTCTTGGTGTTATGGTTTAATATTTTGAAAAGGTGGAAGCTGTTGTATTTTATTTTTTTAGTTATTAATTCAGGTATGCTGGGTTGCTTTGCAGTTTTCATTGTGATGGTGGAATCACTGTGTGGAATGTGGATATGGATTTCTGTTTGTCGTAAAGAGGGTTTAGAGTTCGAACCGGGAGGTTTTATGGTGGCTGAATGTGGTTTATTCTATTGGATGAGTGAAGTTATTGGTGGAGAAGGTGGGGGCAGAAGAGTGGAAGAAGGAATGTTCCCTGTTGCTAGGGGGCAGTTTCTAGGGATTTGAGCGGACTGCTAATGATGATGTTGTACTGTTATTCACAGGCCCACAGCTCACGTTCAGCAAAGACTCCAGTTGTTAGGGGGTTGCCACTTTCCGCCAGGCTCAGACACACGCAAAAACCCTGTTCCTGAGGCCCTACAGCACCAAAAAGCCGACCCAAGACAACTGCCTGGCTCCACAATCCATTGCGGGGGCTCATCTCTCTGGGCCTGCCCACCTGCAGCATCGGCCCAACTGGCTCAGACTGCGATCTGCCACAGGAGCTCCTCGGTGGGTCCGCTCACCCACAGCACCAAAGATCCGCTCGGTTTCAGCGGCGCTGGAGTCAGGAGAGTGTTTGCTAGTAATCTGTGGTCTCAGTATTACTGATAAAGTCAAGCGCAGGCCTCTCAGTGCCACTAAGATGACCCAAGCCTGATCGGTGACCCACTGTGGGGGCACCTCCCCGGGCCAGCACCAATGGATTCTCTGCTCGGGTTTCAGCAGCACTGGATGTGCCTGTTTGCACCCAGTTGACCCAAGTTACCGATAAAATCAGGTGCTGAAGATAGATCCTTGGGGTGATTGCTGGTATGCTGGTGTGGTCGCTGGTATGCTGGTGTGGTGTGTCTTTTACCTTAACCCAGGGAGGTCTCGGATGGCCTTTTTTGCCTGCTGGTCAGCGCTCCCCTGGGGAAGTCTCCGATGGCCTTTCTTGGCTGCCTGTCAGCTCCCCGCAGAATAGATTTCTGATCTTGTTATTTTTTGCCCTATACGTTTCTCCTTTCTAATTCTACTCTTCTGAGTTTGGTGCACTCTGACTCAGTGAGCTGTTCGGAGCGCCAGAATCCCTAATTCAAGTGGCTGTAACTAGTTTTTCAAGCACTAAGGTGCTAGAGGGAAATAGTGTTGTGATTACTGACGAGACTCCATTTTTAATCGACCTATCTGTAGTCTTTTAGAAGATCTATGTTGTTGTTGTTAGGTGCTGTCAAGTTGGCTCTGACTCGTAGCAATCCTGTTTACAACAGAATGAATCATTGCCAGGTCCTGTGCCAGCCTCACAATCCTTGCTATACTTGAGCCTATTTTTGGCAGCTACTGTGTCAATCCATATCATCAAGGGCCTTCCCCTTTTTTGCTGACCCTCTACTTAACAAGCATGATAAAGAGACCAGGGTGTGGTCCATTCTGACAACATGACCAAAGTAGGTGAGATGAAGTCTGGCCATTCTCGCTTCCAAGGAGCATTCTGGCTGCACTTCCTCCAGGACAGATTTGTTCATTCTTCTGACAGTCCATGGTACTT
>NW_006928375.1:5676-6461 GCF_000298275.1 Orycteropus afer afer
ATCTGACATCAGCAATAATATCCCTCATTCCATGTTCTCTTCTGAATCCAGCTTGCATTTCTGGAAGTTCCCTGTCAGTATACTGCTGCAACCATTTTTTAATTAATAATTTCCACATTCTGTGGGGGTCACCTTTCTTTGGAATGGGTACAAATATGGATCTCTTCCAGTCAGTTTGTCAGGTAGCTGTCTTGTCATAGATGAGTTTCTTGGCATAGATGAGTAAGTGCCTCCAGTGTAGCATCCATTTGTTGGAACAGCTCAATGGTTATTCCATCAATTCCTGAAACCTTGTTTTTCGCTACTTCCCTCAGTGCAGTTTCGACTTCTTCCTTCAATACCTTTAGCTCTTCATCATATGCCCCCTCCTGAAATAGGTGAACATTGACCAATTCTTTTTGGTATAGTGACCCTGTGTATTCCTTCCATCTTCTTTTTATGTTTCCTGCATCATTCAATATTTTGCCCATAGAATCTTTCAGTATTGCAACTCAAGGCTTGAATTTTTTCTTCACTTCTTTCAGCTTGAGAAATGCCAAGTGTGTTCTTCCCGTTTGGTTTTCTAACTCCAGGTCTTTGCACATTTCATTATAGTAATTTACTTTGTCTTCTCCAGCTGCTCTTTGAAATCTTCTGTTCAGCTCTTTTACCTTGTCATTTCTTCCACTTGCTTTAGCAAGTTTCAGAGTTTCTTCTGACATTCATTTTGGTCTTTTCTTCCTTTCTTGTCTTTTTAATGACCTTTTGCTTTCTTCATGGATGATGTTCTTGATGTCATCCCACAA
>NW_006928376.1:0-965 GCF_000298275.1 Orycteropus afer afer
AGGCTTTTCTTGCTGTTCTTTCTCTAATTGTTGGAGATGTTGGTTTCAAGTGTTGATTTTGGCTCTTTCTTCTTTTTTGATGTGTACATTTATTGCTACAAATTGACCTCTGATCACTGCTTTTGCTGTGTCCCAAAGATTTTGGTTTGTTGTGTTTTCATTCTCATTTGATTGAAGGTATTTTTGAATTTCAATTTTGATTTCTTCTCTTACCCAGTCTTTCTCAAGGAGGGTGATGTTCAGTATCCATGTGTTTACTCTTTTCCTGTTGTTTTCCTATTGTTGATTTCTAATTTGATAGCATTATCATCTGAGAAGATGCTTTGCAGTATTTCAAATGTTTTTAAATTTATTAAGGCTTGCTTTATGGCCTATGACATAAAGTCTGATTTATGTATTTTGGGGCTCTTTCATTGTGTCCATAGATATTTATTATTTTTATAAGTTCATGTTCAATTAATTCTTTAATCATTATATAATGTCTTTCCTTGTCTCGTATGGTGGTTTTTGTCTTAAAGTCAATTTGACCAGAAATTAATATTGCCACTCCTGCTCTCTTACAGTTGCCATTTGCTTGATATATCTTTTTCCAACTTTTGATTTTTATTCTATTTTTTGTCTTTATCTCTAAGGTGTGTCTCTTGTAGGCAGCATATTGATGGGTTTTGTTTTCTTATTCACTCTGCAACTCTCCATCTCTTTGTGGTGCATTTAATCCATTAACATTCAGGATAATTATTGACAAGTTTGAATTGGTTGTTGTCCTTTTGGTATGTGTTTTTTCATGGTGTCCCTGGTTTCTTTGTTCAATATTATTTTCTATACTGAGCTCATTATGTTTATGAGTCGTGTTATCATTTCCTTTGTTGCTGTTGTTTTAGTATATGCTGAATATTTGTGCTTGTCCTTTTTTTGTTGTGATGTGAAGGTTTATCATTTCTTTGAGGTTACCCTATGATGTATAA
>NW_006928376.1:2960-4274 GCF_000298275.1 Orycteropus afer afer
TTCAGGTATTTGTCTTCAATCTCATTAATTCTGTCTTCCATCGCATCAATTCTTCTCCTTTGCCCTTCCAATGTGTTATCTATTTCTGGCAATTTTGTATTAATCTTCTAGATTTCTGTCTGTAGATTTAAAATCATTTCCAATTTTTCATTTTGTTCTTGTATTTTCTTCCAAAGTTCTTCTGAGGTTTTTTCTGTGTTTTCTTTGGTCTGTCTCTCAATCCTTTGCAGATACCTAAATATAATTGTTTTGAATTCCTTATCAGAAAGTTCCAATGCTGCTTCTTCCTCAGGGCTGTGTTCTGGGTCTGTATCCTGCTCCTTGTTTCTACCACTTTATCATGCTTCTTTGTGTGGACTGTGATGATCTGTTGCCTCCAAGGCATCATGGTGTTGTTGTATTTAGATCTCTGTTAAACTGTTTGTGAAGAGCAGCCAAGGGTGATTCAGGCTCTTCTTGGTGGTTTTTTATCATTGGCCCATTGGAAGTAGTGGCTCTCGCTCAGTAAGTAAAGTCGCAGGAGGTGTGGGTGTAGTTGTGTCTTATGCAGACTGTTGTTGTCTCCCACTCAGTTAGACACAAGTTACAATTTACAATTGAATAACCATAAAAAAACTAAAAGCACATGGACAAAAAACACACCATGTAATTACATAGGAACAGTAACCCAAAAAAGAAAAAAAGGGAAAAACAAGAGGAAAAAACAAGAAAACCTGCAATATCTGGGGATAGGGCACCAAGAGAAAAAAAGTAGAGAAGGAGAATAGTGAAGAAAAAAAATGGGAAAAATGCAAAAAGAAAAATGAAGAATGGGGTTAACCATGAGATAAAAGGGGGGGAACACTTAAATTAAAAAAAAGAAAATTTCGACCATGAACAGGGAAAAGAAAAGTGCTGAAAACTAGGAACTGGAATGGGAAGATTATGAATAATAGTAAAAAGGACAAAAGTATTAATAATAATAGTTGTTTTAAAACAGACAAATACAAGCACACTAATCGCCAGAAAAAAGAAAGCACAAAAGAAAAGAGGAAAAAAAAAAAAACAGTGGAGGACAGGGCAGGGCACCTAGGCCCCGTCTGAGTACACAGATTGTGATGGAGTTCCTGTGGGCCTAGAAGGTAGGTGGGAATGGGGGATGGCCACACCTCCATTCACCAAGCAGGTGTGGGGTAATAAGAGAAGAGGAATGTGGTACCTTTTCAGTTTTGTAAGTCCGGAGTGTCCTTGGGGTTGCTGGAAAGGAGAACATGTTCTTAAGTCCCAGGAATCTGCGAGAGCATTGTCTCTTTAAATATCCAAAATAGTCAAGCC
>NW_006928376.1:7144-7769 GCF_000298275.1 Orycteropus afer afer
CTGAGGATCACACAGTGTACCAGTTGCTTGGACTAATTGTTTCCATCCATCTTTGGTTTTCTTCATTCTTCTTTGCTCTGGATGAGGAGAGACCCCTCATTGCCGCTAGATGGCAGCTTGCTAGCTTTTAAGATCCCAGTCACTACTTGCCAAAGTAGGATGTGAAACAATTGGTTTGTGTGGTATGTTATGCCAATTGAGCTTGATGTCCCCTGTGACTATGGTCCCGAGCCCACAGGTCCAACTACTCACTCTCTCTGGGTAGCTGGCTTTGGCCAAGAAGTAACTACAACCTTGTCCCTTGTCAGCTCTACCATACACCTGGGATTTCTTACAGAACATATAAATACACTTGGGGAAACATGGTCTGCCAGCCCTATACATGGTTTTAGGCACACTCTTCCCCCATGTTGTTAGGTGTTGTCGAGTGGTCTCTGACTCATAGCAACCATATGCCCAGCAGAATGAAACACCTCCCAGTCCTGCACCAGCTCCATGATTATTGCTACACTTGAGCCCATCGCCGCCACCAGCATGTCAATCCATCTCATTCAGGGCTTTCCCCTCTTTTGTCGACCCTCCACCTTACCAAGCATGACATCCTTCTCCAGGGAATGGTCCCTTC
>NW_006928377.1:0-984 GCF_000298275.1 Orycteropus afer afer
TGCATAGTATTCTATTGTGTGTATGTACCATAGTTTGCTTATCCATTGTTCTGTTGATGGGCACCTAGGTTGTTTCCATCTTTTTGCCATTGGAAATAGTGCTGTGATGAACATGGGTGTTCATATATCTGTTCTTGTCCTGGATCTCACTTCTTTAGGATATATACCTAGTAATGGAATGGCTGGGTCAAATGGTGTTTCTAATTCCCACTTTTTAACAAATCACCATACTGTTTTCCACAGTGGTTGTATCATTTCACTGTCCCACCAGCAGTATACGAGAGTTCCAATCTCTCCACATCCTCTCCAGCATTTGTAATTTTCTGTCTTGTTGAACTTTGCTACTAGTGCTGGGGTAAGATGGTATCTCGTTGTTTTGATTTACATCTCTGTAATGGCTAATGATCATGAGCATTTCTTCGTGTGTTTGTTGTCTGCCTGAATATCCTCTTTGGTGAAGTGTCTGTTTATGTCTTCTGCCCATTTTTAAATTGGATTACTTGTCCTTTTGTTGTTGAGGTGTTGGAGTTTTCTATAAATTCTAGAGATAAGTCCCTTGTCAGATATGTCATTGCCAAATATTTTCCCCGAACTGTAGGTTCTCTTTTGACTCTTTCGGAGAAGTCTTTGGAAGCACATAATAATTTAATTTTTAGAAGGTCCCATTCATCTAGTTTCTCTTCTGCTGTTTGTGCATATGGATTATGCTTGGCAGTCTATTTATGCCATAAAATCAAACAAAAACAAAAACAAAAAAACAAACTCACTGCTGTCGAGTAGGATCCGACTCATAGCGACCACTACTTGGGTTTCTGAGGCAGTATCACTACAGGAGTAGATTGCCCAATCTTCCTTCTGAGGAGAGTTTTTAATTTATGCTATAAATTAGGGTCCCTTAATTTTCCTCTAGCTTTTCTTTGAGGAACTTTATAGTTAAGTGTATATATATATATATATATATATGTATATGTATATATGTATATG
>NW_006928377.1:2529-6341 GCF_000298275.1 Orycteropus afer afer
TGGGCCAGAACTTTTTTTTTGTTGGTATTTTTTTTTAATGATCTGTTAAAGTTCTTCTTTTTTATGAGTCTGTTCAAATTTTCCACCTCAGTCTGTTTTAGTTTAGGAAAGTAGTATGTTTCTAGAAATCTGTCCATTTATTCTTGATTTTCAAATTTGTTGGAGTATAATTCTTCATAGTATCCTGATATTATCCTTTTAACTTCTATTGGTTCTGTTGTGACATCACCCAAGTATTATCACTTCCTTATTCATGTTATTTGAATTTTCTCCCTCTTTTCCTTTGTTAAATTTGCCAGTGGTTTGTCAATTTTATTAATCTTTTCAAAAAACCATCTTCTCATCTTGTTGATTTTTTTCTATTGTCTTTCTATTTTCTGTTTCATTTATTTCTACTCTAATCTTATTGTTTCTTTTCTTCTGGAGACTGTAGGCTTTATTTTGCTGCTCTTTTTCAGTTTTTAGAGATGTTGGGTTGAGGTGTTGATTTTGGCTCTTTCTTATTTTTTGATGTGTGCATTTATTGCTATAAATTGGCCTCTGATCACTGCTTTTGCTGTGTCCCAAAGATTTTAATATGTTGTATTTTCATTCTTGTTTGAGTCAAGGAATTTTTTTAATTTCATTTTTATTTCTTCTGTTATCCAGTCATTTTCAAGGAGGGTCTTATTCAGTTTCCATGTGTTTGCTCTTTTTCAATAGTTCTTTCTATCGTTGATTTCTAATTTTACAGCATTGTGATCTGAGAAGATGCTTTGCAGTATTTCAATGTTTTTAAATTTATTAAGGCTTGCTTTGTGGCCGAACATATGATCTATCCTGAAGAATGTTGCATGTGCACTGGAAAAGAATGTATATTGTGCTGTTGTTGGGTGAAGTGCTTGGTAGTTGTCTGTAAGGTCAAATTGGTGAATTCTATTGTTTAGTTCTTCTATGTCTTTGTTGAGTTTCTTTCTAGTTGTTCTATCTTTGATTGAAAGTGGTGTATTAAAGTCTCCTGCTAGGACTGTGGAGCCATCTATTTGTCTTTTCAATGCTGTTAAAGTCTGATTTAAGTATTTGGGGACCCTTTCATTGGGTCCATAAATATTTATTATGGTTATATCTTCATGTTCAATTGATCCTTTAATCATTATATAATGTTCTTCCTTATCTGTTGTGGTTTTTGTCTTAAAGTCAATTTTATCATAAATTAACACTGCAATTCCTGCTTTTTTATGGTTGCCATTTGTTTGATATATCTTTTTTCAACCTTTGATTTTTAATCTGTTTCTTTCTCTCTAAGGTGTATCTCTTGTATACAACATATTTATGGATCTTCTTTTCCTATCTGTTCTGCAACTCTCTGTCTCTTGAGTGATGCATTTATTTATTTATTGACATTCATTGTAATTATCAACAAGTATGAATTGGTTGCTGTCATTTTGTTATGTGCTTTTTTGTGGTGTTAACTGATTTCTTTGTTCCATATAATTTTCTGTGCTGGGCTCATTTTGTTTCTGAATCGTAATATCACTTCCTTCATTGTTAATTTTTTTTTTTTTTTGTTGTTGTTGTTATGTGCCCTCGAGTTGGACCCAACTCATAGCAACCCCTCCTTGGGTTTGTTAAATATTTGTGCTTGTCCTCTTTTTTACTTTGATGTGAAGGTTTGTCATTTGTCTTTGAGGTTACCCTGTGATTTACAATTTTCTTCACAAGTTTAGAATAATCTGTTCTATCTTGCAATTGTCTTGACTTCTTCACTATTTTGAAGCTCACAGTTTTTTTCTTCTTTTTGGTTTGTAATTGTTCTCATTTGCCAATTGATGTCTCTGGTTCTCTGTTTACAATCTTATAGGCTTATTTATTTTAGATACTTCCATAACTACATTGGTTTCTGGGTTATGTTATCATGTATGTTAATGGTTGGTTGTTGTTTGCTGTTGTTGGTTCCTGTCCAAAGGACTCCTTTTAGCATCTCTCATAAGAGTGGTCTTGTTTTAAAAAATTCCTTTAATTTCTGCTTATCTGGAAATGTCCTAATTTCACCATTTTATTTGAGGCGTAATTTTGCCAGATATATAATTCTTGGTTGGAAATTTTTTTCTTTCAGGGTTTTATAACTTCCGTCCCATTACCTTCTTGACTTCATGGTTTCTGCCAAGAAATTAGAGCTTAGTCTTAGTGGTTACTCTTTGTAGGTGACTTTTAGTTATTCCCATGCTGCTTTCAGAATTCTTTCTTTGTCTTTGGTTTTGGTGAGTTTGATGATAATATATCTTGGTGATTTTCTTTTGGGGTCTATCCTGTTTGGGGTTTGTTGGACTTCTTAATGGATATATTCTCATCTTTCATCATATCAGGAGAATTCTCTTCCAACAAATCTTTCACAATTTTCTCTGTGGTTTTATTTGCCTCTTCCTGTTCTGGAATTCTGATTACACATAGGTTATTCTTTTTGATGGTATTGCACAAGAACCTTAGGCTTTCTTCATTTTGTTTTGATCTTTTTTCTGATTAATTCCTTTCCGAAGAAGTATTGGGGTATTTGTCTTCAATCTCAATGAGTCTGTCTTTCATTGTTTCCGTTCTAATCCTTTGTCTGTTCAATGTGTTATCTATTTCTGACAATTTAGTATTAATCTTTTGGATTTCTATCTGTGGATTTTGTATCATTTCTAATTTTTCATTTATTTTGTCATTTTGTTCTTGTATTGTCTTTTGGAATTGTTCTAGGGTTTTCTCCTCAATTTTGTCAGTGTTTTCCTTGATCTAGCTCTTAATTCATTGAAGGTACCTAAATATAATTCTTTTTAATTCTTTATCAGGGAGTTCCAATGTGGCTTCTTTTTCAGGGATGTGTTCTGGGTCTGTATCCTGGTCCCTTGTTTCTCCTGATTTATCTTGCTTCTTTGTGTGGACTGTGATGGTCTGTTGTCTCTGAGACATTGTGACACTTTTCTGTTTATATTTAATTGGTGATTGTATGTTGGCATGATTCGCCCAAGGTTTTTATTTTCTTTGTCTTGTTTGGATGTTATCTGAGTAAGCAGGGTACTGTGCTCCTCTATTTGCTAATTGGCATCACTTATGCTCTCACCACCTGTCTCCTTTTCAGTAATCAGCTTTCCATATGTCCATGTTATCTTTGGCAAGCCGAGCCTATTCTTAGGTCCCTGGAATCTGAATGAGAATGCTGTCACTTTAAATATCCAAAATAGCCACTGGTTATAAATATTCAAAATGGCTGTGCCCAGCTGCTACTTGTAAACATTCAAAATGGCTGCACCCTCCAGACAGCCAAAACTCCACAGCTCAGTTTGTCTCTTTTTTTGCTGTTTCCCTTTTCAGTCATCAGCTACCTGTGCAATAGTCTATGAAGCCCTTGTAAGCAAGGTCTATTTTTAGGTTAATTATCAGGTCCTAACACCACTTGGAATTATTCAGGCTTTCCGTGCCATCAGGACAGCTGATCCATTTGTCTCCTCACTCACTGTTTTCATTCAGGTTCTTCTACCAGTTGGTGTTTAATCCACTTCTGTATCCTTCCTTACAAAGCTCAGGGCTCCAGGATTATCTTCTGTATCTGTGTCAATTGGTTTCTCTTTTCTTTGTTGAAGAGGGTCTGTGTAGCTTGTCTGCCTATTTTGCCATCATTCTGGAAGTCTACGCATGCATTTTGTAACATTTTATCTTAGTCAACATTCAACAAACATTTATTGATCACCTCAATATATCAGGTTGTGTTAGATTGGGTTCTCTAGAGAAACACACACACACACACACAAAAAAAAAAAAAAAACCCAGCAAGGTATATATATATATTGAGA
>NW_006928378.1:0-549 GCF_000298275.1 Orycteropus afer afer
CAAATACCTGAATACTTCTTTGGAAAGGGATCAATCAGAAAAAAGATCAAAACAAAATGAAGAAAGCCTAAGGTTCATGTGGGATATCATCAAAATGAATAACTTATGTGTAATCGGAATTCCAAAACAGGAAGAGGAAAATAAAACCACTGAGAAAATTGTCCAATATTTGTTGGAAGAGAACTTCCCTGATATGATGAAAGATGAGAATATTTCCATTCAGGAATTCCAATGAACCTCAAACAGGATAGACCCCCCAAAAAAATCACCAAGACATATCATCATCAAACTCACCAAAACCAAAGACAAAGAAAGAATCCTGAAAGCAGAATAGGAAAACAAAAAGTTACCTACAAATGACAAACAATAAGAATAAGCTCTGACATTGAGGATGAGAAAGACATAGAGAGTTACATGGGCAGTACAGACAACAAATATGAACCCTTTTGCATAAACAGTACTGAGTTGTCAGTGAAAGAAAACATGGGTATATGGACGGATAGATAGGTGAACAAGCTAAACAATTAGGTATGTCTAAATGGAGAGTGT
>NW_006928378.1:1924-3017 GCF_000298275.1 Orycteropus afer afer
ATTGCCAGTCATTATAGGGAATGACTACTACCAGCTGCCCAGCCAAGTTGATACCTGACCTTAACTACCACACCACCCCAAATAGGCAGGGATAATGGGATTTACAAAACATCACAGAATGGAGGACAATGGCTAGAAGGGTCACATCAAGCAATTCACTGCAGTTGGAAAAAGATTTATCAAGCAAATGGCAACCATAAAAGAGCAGGAGTGGCAATATTAATTTCTGATAAAATTGACTCTAAGACGCAAACCATGATAAGAGACAAGGAAGGGCATTATATAATGATTAAAGGATCAATTGAACAAGAAGATATAACTATAATAAATATCTCTGGACCCAGTGAAAGAGCTCCAAAATACATGAATCAGACTTTAAAAGAGTTGAAAAGGAAAATAAATGACTCCACAGTCATAGTTGGAGACTTTAATACACCACTTTCAAAAAAAAAGCCAGAATAACTAGAAAGAAACTCAACAAAGATGCAGAAGAACTAAACAATACAATTCACCAACTTGACCTTATAGACACCTACAGACCACTTTGCCCAACACAGCATAATATACATTCTTTTTCCAGTGCACATAGAACATTCTCCATGACAGACTATTCGTTAGGCCAGAAAGTAAGCCTTCATAAATTTAAAAACATTGAAATACTGAAAAATATCTTCTCAGATCACAATGCTATCAAATTAGAAATCAACAATAGGAAGATCAACAGAAAAAGAGTAAACACATGGAAATTGAACAACACCCTCCTTAAGAAAGACTGGGTAAGGAAGAAACAAAAAATGAAATTAAAAAATTCCTTGAATCAAACAAGAATAAAACACAACATACCAAAATCTTTGGGACACAGCAAAAGCAGTGATCAGAGTCCAATTTATAGCAGTAAATGCACACTTCAAAAAAGAAGAAAGAGCCAAAATCAACACTTTAAACCAACATCTCCAACAATTAGGAAAAAAGCAGCAAAAAAAGCCTACAGTCACCAGAAGAAAGGAAATAATCAAGATTCAAGCAGAAATCAAGGAAACAGAAAATAGAAAGACAATAGAAAAAAATCAACAAGACCAGAAGTGGTTTTTTG
>NW_006928378.1:3717-5119 GCF_000298275.1 Orycteropus afer afer
AAAAGAACCACATGATAATATCAATCGATGCAGAAAAGGCATTTGATAAAATCCAACACCCATTCCTGATCAAAACTCTCAGCAAAATAGGAATAGAAGGAACATTCCTCAACATAATAAAGGGCATATATGCAAAACCAACAGCCAATATTATTCTCAATAGAGAGAGACTGAGAAAACATTTCCCTTGTGAACAGGAACCAGACAAGGAGGCCCTCTATCACCACTTATATTCAACATTGTACTGGAAGTCCTAGCCAGGGCTATAAGGCAAGAAAGGGAAATCAAAGGCATCTAAATTGGGAAGGAAGAAGTCAAACTATCCTTATTTGCTGATGATATGATCCTATACCTAAAAACACAAGAGACTTAGCAAAAAATCTACTGGAACTAATTGAGAGATTTAGCACAGTGGCAGGATACAGGATCAACATCCAAAAATCAGTTGGATTCTTCTACACCAGCAAATAGACTGTTGAAAAAGAAATAAGGAAATTAATATCATTTACAATACCAAACCAAACTCACTGCTGTCGAGTCAAACCTGACTCATGGCGACCCCTCCTTGGGTTTCCAAGGCAGTATCACTATGGAAGTAGATTGCCCAACCTTCCTTCCAAGGAGTGGCTGGTGGGTTTGAACTCCAGCCTCCTGGTCAGCAGTCACATGTCTTAGGCACTACACTACCAGAGCACCCTCATTTACAATAGCTACCAAAAAAATTAAAATCTTGGGAATAAATCTTACCAGGGACACAAAAGACCTGTACAAAGAAAACAATAAAAGACTACTTCAAGAAACCATAAGAGATCTACATAAACAGAAGAACATACCATGCTCGTGGACAGGAAGATTGAATATTGTGAAAATGTCCATGCTACCTAAAGCAATCTATACATTCCAGCAATCCCAATCCAGATCCCATGAACAGTTTTTAAGGATATGGAAAAAACAATCACTAACTTTATATGGAAAGGAAAGAGACCTCGGATAAGCAAAGCGTTATTGAAGAAGAAGAACAAAGTAGGAGGTCTAACACTCCTGGATCTTAAAACCTACTATACAGACACAGTAGTCAAAAGTGCCTGGTGTTAGTACAACGACAGATATATAGACCAATGGAATAGAATTGAGAACCCAGAAATACATTCATCGAACTACGGTCAGCTGATCTTTGACAAAGGGCTGAAATCCATTAAATGGGGAAGAGATTGTCTATTTAGCAAATATCGCTGTTGTTGTTAGGTGCCATTGAATCGTTTCCGACTCATAGTGACCCCCATGCACAGCAGAACGAAACACTGCCCTAACCCATGCCAGCTCCACGATCCCTGCTATACTTGAGCCCATCATCACAGCCACCGTGTCAATCCATCTCGTTGAAGGCCTCCCCCTCTTTCGT
>NW_006928379.1:0-6028 GCF_000298275.1 Orycteropus afer afer
GCCCTTGCACCAACTGTTCCTCCCAAAGCACCACCACTTCTCTCCTGGGTTCGATAATTCACTGCAGTGGCCACACAGAACTCACAGATTATGAGGTTTATTAGGGAAGCACAAGGCTACAATTCAAGTTCAGGAAAAATGCTCAGTCTATCTCCCAGCCCACTGTCTCTCAACCAAGTCTCTCACAGTCTCTCTCCTAGCAGTGCAGGTCCCTCGGTGTCTTACTCAGCAACACGTGTCTCTTGCATCTCTTTCCCAGCAGCACATGTCTCTTTCAGGAGCGCGTGTCCCTTTCAGCAGCATGTCTTCCTCAACCAGCAGTCCAAGAGAGTTCTGCCTCTAGGAGGCCTCTTTTTGAGCCCAGCAGGGTGGTCAAACTAGTCAATCACAGCATCAGAACTCTAAGCACCTGAGAGAGAGTGGGAACCTCCCAGAACATTGTATTGTGCCACGCCCAACAGAAATAACCCAGGTGGATAACATTTACAATCAGGAGCTCCTCAGTTGCTCATTCCACCACTGAGTTTACAATGATTTATTAGTAGAAAAGCCATACTAAGTAAATTACTACACTGCAGCTGTGTATAGGGTCTCTATGAGTTGGAGAAAAGTTGATGGAACCTAGCAACAATATCAACCACAATACCTAAAACTTGCTATGAGCAGATATGGTTTGTAATAATACTTCTTCAAGAAAAAGAAAAATACATGACCCCCATCTGGACTGCAGGACCTGGCCCTAACCTTCAATCCTTCATATTTAAATCCTTAATATTTATCACTTCACCCCAAATACCAAAATCTAAAGTGGGATGAACCTCAACCCTATACCTGGGCCAGGACTCACAACAGAGGTCTGGACACCAGGGAGGAATAGAGATGCTGATCTATGACAACCGAGTTCCAAGAAATGTGTGGTCAAAGAATTCACACTGATGTCTGAGCAATTGAAGTCCCCACACTGCCCCAAGAGACAAAGAGATAAGTTCATAACTGCAAAACTCTTCTGAGATATACAATGAGAAGAGCAAATAGAACATGTTCTGGGCATAATAGAGAGATTAATCTAGAGTGAATGTGATCAGGAAAGTGAAGACATGAAGTTTACTCTTTTCTAGACTGCTTAGGAGGCCTGGTGGCTTAACAGTTAACTGCTTGGCTGCTAACCCAAAAGTGACAGTTCAAACTCACTCAGCAGGTGCTCAGGAGAAGTACCTGACAATCCGTTTCCATAGAGATTACAACCAAGCCAACCCTACGGAGCATTTCTACTAAGTCACAGGGAGTCCCTATGAATTGAAATCTACTTGACAGAACAGAACAACAGACCCTTCAAAAGGCAGATATCAGAGCAAACTGGATTCACAGAAAGTTGAATAGCATGGCCTAAGGAGAATAAAAGCATATGAAAAAGTCAATCTGACATTTTTCAAGACACAGACATATAAAATCAGAAACAAAAATGGAGACATTACAACAGCACCTAAATGAAATAAAATCATTGAAGAATACTATGAATAGTTGTAAGCCAGTAAATTGATAACTTAGAATAAATGGACAAATTCCTTTAAAAAAAATCACAAACTTCTTACACAAACCCAGGAAGAAAAAGAAGACCTCAACAGATTAGAACACATGAAGAGATCAAAGAATAATAATAAACCTCCCAACAAAGAAAATCCAGAACCGGAAGGATGGCTTTAGTGTGGAATTCCACCAAACATTTACAAGTGTGATGCCTGACACCAGTTCTTCGTAAACATTTCCAACAGCTAGAAGAGGAAGTAATTCTCCCCTCTGCCTTTTATTTTGTTGTTTTGTATATCAGCCATACTTTCTCAAATGTTATATACCCATTGACGATTTGATGTAGATCATTCTAAGCAATGAACCCTCTTTCTTGGTCTCCAGCCACATTTCTTTCCCTCACTGTCTTGATTGCTAACTCTGAGATAGGAGTCAAATGTGAACAATTTAGATGTGTCTTCCCAGCCCCTGATTATTTGCACATGAAGAATGTGAAGAAGTGAAAAGGCTGTTGGAATGAACTCACTTTCTGGCTCTTTTCGGTGCCCGTATGTTGATGTCCAATGCAATGTCCAAAGTAGACTGTCCTCAAAATGTCAGCTTAAGTAATTTTTACTTTTTTTTTTTTTTAACGTCTACCTTTGAATTCACCTGTAGATTATTGTTTGCTATTACTGACAATGCAGTATGGTGTATGCAATAGTGTTTATGTTTATTGTCTATACCTCTTGTGCACCTTTGTGTCTTCCTTTTCCTTGGTGTTACTATATTGGTAACTTGCTTTTGGTACATTGCCTTTCCCTTCGTCCACACCAATACTTGTCTCTACCTATCTAGCAATTTTCTCTCCACTACCCTCTCATCCTTGGTAACAAAGAAAATTTCCTTCCATGTGTAAACTTTTTCTTGACTTTTTACAATAGTGGACTAATGTAACATTTATCCTTCTGTGACTGACTTATCTTACTCAGCATAATGTCCTCCAAGTTCAACCATGTTATGAGGTGTTTTGCAGATTCCACACTATTCTTTAGGGTTGCATAATATTCCGTTGTTATATGTACCATAGCTTGGTTATCCACTGATGGACATTTAGGTTTATTCCATCTCTTTGTTATTGTGAATAGTGTTGCAATGAACTTGAGTGTGCATATATCTGTTCATGTCCTGGCTCTCACTTCTTTAGCATATATACTTAGTAACAGGAATGCTAGATCAAATGGTATTTCTATTTCCAAGGAATCACCATACCAAATTCCTCAGTGGTTAAATCATTTTACAGTCCCACTAGCAGTGTATGAGTGTTGGAATCTCTCTACATCCTCACCAGCATTTGCTATTTTCTGTCTTGTTGAACTTTGCTGTCATTGCAGGGGTGACAGCTTATGTATTTTTATGCCTGAGTTTCTTCTTGCCTGTGAGGTCTTTGAGAAATAATGTATCCCTCATGGGTCAACCCTCAATAATAGACAGATTGAAGTTGGTATATAAATACACTAGCTCTCTTGCCCATCAAGGAGGATAACTCTAAAGTGTGTGTTCTTCACCAGCTTCCAGAGTTTCTAGAGTAGGATCAAATCTCAGTTGCCCAACTTAGCCTCAAAATTTTATCTTAGCTGTGCTTCTGGGGGATCTCAAAGTAACACATAATTTAAAATATTTATTCTTTTCTGTAAAACATTAAATGCCAACCTATGCTTTGAATCTCTCAGATGGTACTCAGGTCTGGACTTACCATGAGTTTGACTAATAGCACCTTGCAATTATGAAAGAGTAAAACAAATATTTTAGATTCAGCTCCTTCAGAAAATTCTAAATAGTTTGAAGTAGAATTCTATTATTGCATCTAAGCATCTATTCTTTGAGGTTGTGCAAATTAAATGAGCCTACTTTTACCGATCCATGTCACTAAATCATTTGAACAAAAGTATACTCAAATTAACATGCAATGCCAATGGGAACTGATCTAGGATTGAAAGCTAAATTAGAATTTTCATCACATTGGTGAGAAGTAATGTTTGTATTGTTTTACTTTCTTGTTCTTGATATAATTTCTGTATGGACATTTTCCTCTATAGTTCTGAATCTGATCACCATTTTAATTAATTAATTTTTATTAGCAATGCAAGTCTGAATAAAGTTGTATTCAGTAACTTAAGTGGTAGATTACCACTTAAATTGCTGAAAAGAAGGTTTCAAAGGATGGCTTAAGGAGTCAAAGTAGATTATAATAATGAAATGTGCAAAGGCCTGGAGTTAGAAAACCAAAAGGGAAAAACATGTTTGGTATTTCTCAAGATGAAAGAAATCAAGACCCAGGTTATAATATTGAAGAATCTATTGGCAAAATATTGAATGATAGAGGAAGCATCATGAGAAGATGGAAGAGTACACAGATCACTGTACTAAAAATAATTAGTTGATGTTCAAACACTTCAGGAGGTGGCATATGATCATGAACCAATGGTATTGAATGAAGAAGCCCAAGTGGCACTGAAGGAATTGGTAAGAAAACAAGAACACAGGAATTGACCAAATACGCATTGAGATGTCTTGACAAACTAATGCAGTGCTGGAGGTACTCACTTGGCATCAGCCAAGAAATTTGGAAGAGCTACCTAGCCAACCAACTGGAAGAGATCCATATTTGTGCCCATTCCAAAGAAAGGTGACCCAAGAGAAGGTGGAAATTATCAAACAGTATCATTAATACCATACACAAGTGGTATTTTGCTGAATATATATATATATTTTTTTAAGAAAAATATCAATAGCATTATAATGACAGGGAAATGCCAGAAATGCAAGCTGGATTCAGATGAGAGTGTGAAATGAGAGATATCCATGCTGATGTCAGATCTATCTTGGTAGAAAGCAAGGTGTACAAGAAAGATGTTTACTTGTGTTTTATTGATACCTAAAGGCCACTCCTCGGAAGGAAGGTTGGGCAATCCTACTTCCGTAGTGATACTGCCTCGGAAACCCAAGGAGGGGTCGCTATGAGTCGAGGCAGACTCGACGGCACTTAACAACAACAACAACAACAAAGGCATTTGACTGCATGAATTATAAAAATTTATGGGTAACATTGTAAAGAATGGGGATTCCAGAACACTTAATTGTACTTGCAAGAAACTGTACATAGACCATGAGACAGTTGTTTGAAAAGAACAGGATATTGCATGGTTTAAAATCAGGAAAGGAGTGTGTCAAGCTTGTATCACTTTACCATACTTATTGGATTTGTATACTGAACAAATAATCTGAGAAGCTGAATTATATGGAAATGAACATGCTATGAGGATTGGAGAAAGATTCATTAACAACATGTGATATGCAGATGACACAACCTTACTTGCTAAAAGTGAAGATGACTTGAAACACTGATGAAGATCAAGCACTACAACTTTCAGTATAGATTGCACCTCAACAAAAAGAACACAAACATTTTCACAACTAGACCAATAAGCAACATCATGACAAAGGGAGAAAAGAGTGAAGTTGTCAAGGATTTCATTTTACTTGGATCTACAGTTAATGTCTATCAAAGCAGCAGTTAAGAAATCAGAAGACATACTACACTTGGCAAATCTGCTGCAAAAGATTGATTTAGTATGTTAAAGAACAAAGATGTCACTTTGAAGACTAAGATGTACCTGACCCAAGCCATGGTATTTTCAGTAATCTTACAGACATGTGAAAGCTAGACAGTGACTATGGAAAACTGAAGAACTGTTGTATTTGAATTGTGATGTTGGCAAAGAATATTGAAAATGCCATAGACTGCCAAATGAATGAACAATCTGTCTTGAAAAAAGTACAGCCAGCATGTTCCTCAGAATTGAGAATGGCCAGATTCTTCTCATGTACTTTGATCTGATATGAGAAGGAACAAGGCTCTGCAGAAAGATATCACGCTTGGTAAAATAGTGGATCATCAAAAACGGGGAAGATCCTCAACCGGATGGATTGACTCAGGGGCTGCAATGATGGCTCAAGCATAGCAAAGATTTTGAGGATGGCACAGGACCTGGTAGCATTTCGTTCTTTTGTACACAGGGTTGCTGTGACTTGGAGCAAACTGAATGGCAACTAAGCAACAGTCATTTTTTTAAGTGGAGGACACAATGATATGGGGACTGTTTGGATAAAATAATGCCATTCATGTCTAAGATGGAAATAGAGCAGATTATAACAAAAATACAATAACAACAAAGGAAGACTGAAATGTGTAGATAATGAGCAGATAAGCAAAAAATTAAACTTAAAGTAATGGAAACATAGAGAAGGTAATTGACCCTTGAAGTTCAAATAAGTGTTCAAAGAGATTAAATAAATCCATTAATATGCATGTGCACAGTTCTGCATTATATACTTCCTACGCAGTTCTGACTCATAGAGACTTTATGTACAATGGAAGAAAACACTGCCTAGGCCTGCACCATGCTCACAATCATTGTTAGGTTTCTGCTCATTTTTCCAATTACTCTATCTATCTTGT
>NW_006928380.1:0-713 GCF_000298275.1 Orycteropus afer afer
AACATCATTCTTGTTTTTCAAAATATAGTCTGATGGCATACTGCCTAAGGTATTTGACTGCTAACCAGAATGCTGGAAGTTCAAACCCACCAGCCCCTCCTGGGAAGGAAGGAAGACTGAGCAATCTACTTCCATAGAGATACTGCCTCAGAAACCCAAGGAGGGGTCACTACGAGTGGGGACCAACTCGATAGCAGTGAGCTTAGTTTTTTTTGGTTTACCTACAGCATCACTATGAGACCCAACATCAGTGGCTTTTATAGCCTGCCATGGTTTTTCATGCCTTTTCCTTTCTTACTTAAATTCAGGCTAAGATTTATTTAATGCTGAGCCCTTGTCAGGAACACAATGCCCAATATTAGCACTACTATTTTATGGCTTGGTTTCTAGCAACACATTGTGGCAAGAAGCATGGGTTTCCTGAAACATAAACATAAAAAAATGGAAACAAGCAAACAAACAAAAAGGCTACGAGGAACAAATGACTTGAGTTTTGTGGAAAATAAGAATTTCATAGAAAATTCCTATATGACTGATACAGCAAGTTATGAAGAAGTGAACTTTTGAATTTGGTCTATATTTTGATGTGGCATACACTTAAGCACTAGAGTCCTAACGGAAATATTGGAGGTTCAAACCACTCAGGCTCTGTTGGAGGAAGACCTAGTTATCTGCTCCCATAAAGATTACAGCCTAGAAAACACTATGGGGCA
>NW_006928380.1:2708-3633 GCF_000298275.1 Orycteropus afer afer
ATGATTTTGAAACATACAATACATTTGAAAATATGAACAAGCAAAAGAAACTTGTTAAAATAACAAAACAGGTTTGAAAAAAGGAAACATAATTTCTGGAAATACAAACAGGATAATTGAAGTTAAAATCTCAGTGGATAGTTTAATCAGAAGATTCAATACTACTACATAGAGACTTGAGGAGGAATGAGAATTATAACCCCCAATGACCACTCAGAAGAAAAGTATGGCAGGAGAAATATAACTTCTTAACTAAAGAAGGATGAAGTTAAATTAGATCCTCAGGAAAGAGCTAGCCTTATAAAAGGTATCTTGAAGTGAACCTTTCTGATTATATTTTAAAACTTTCAGTTGTGCTTTGTTTTTGTATTTATTTTTCATCAAAGGATACAATGAGAAGGTTTTAGAAGAAGAGGAGGAGTAATAAAGGTTGGGTGATGGGAGGATATACAGAATATTGTATATTGACCATATTGTTGATATTATCATCAATGTAAATGCTTGGAGAGACTTAAGGTTTGAGGAAGTAATGATATAGTTGTAAATAATGATGTGAACAATGGTAAATTCAATCTTTGAGATATTCAGAAAAATGCCATAATAGAATTCATTTGCGCTCTGGAAATTTAACCCTGAAATTATGAAGAAATCTCAGATCATTTAACCTGGTGGTCCTCAATCCTGGCTATGCAATAGAAAATAACCTGTTGTTGTTGTTGTTAGGTGCTGCCGAGTTGTCTTCAACTCATAGCGACCCTATGCACGGGGGAAGTGGAGGGGAAAGAAAAAAACCTGGGAAGCTTTAAAAAATAAAAGATGTCTGTCATACCCATTGAATCAGCATTTCTATGAGAGGAATTGTTTTTGTTGTTGTTATGTGCCACCTAGTCAAACCCAACTCATAGCGACCCCTCCTTGGGTTTCC
>NW_006928380.1:5513-6229 GCF_000298275.1 Orycteropus afer afer
TGTTACTTCTTCTGGCAACTCAAAAGTATCAACTCTTCTTTGGCCTTCCTTATTCATTGTTCAGTTTTCACATGTATATGAGGCTATTGAAAATACCATGGCTTTAGTTAGGCATACCTCAGTCTTCAAAGGGACATCACTGTTCTTCAGCACTTTAAAGAAGTCTTTTGTAGCAGACTTGCTCAGTGCAATCTGCTATCTGATTTCTTGACTGTTATTTCCACTGGTATTGATTGTGGAACCAAGTAACATGGTATCTTTGAAAACTTCAATCTCTTCTCCATTTACTGATCCAGTTGTGAGGATTTTGTGTGTATATGTGTGTGTTGAGGTTAGTCCATACGGCAGGCTGCAATCTAATCTTCATCAGTAAGAGCTTCAAGTCATCTTCACTTTCATCAAGCAAAGTTATGTCATAAGCATATTGTAAGTTGTTATTGAGGCTTCTTCCAATCCTGATGTCACTTTGTTTTTCATATAGTCCAGTTTCTTGGATTATTTGCTCACCACATAGACTGAATGAGTATGGTAAAATGATACAACCCTAAGGTACTCCCCTCCTGGTTTTAAACCATGCAGTATCCCCTTGTTCTGTTTGAATGACAGACTCCTTGTCTATGTACTGGTTACTCATGAGCACAATTAAGTGTTCTGGAATGCTCATTCTTCTCAATGTTATCCATAATTTGTTGTGGTCCACAGAGTCTAATGCTTTT
>NW_006928381.1:0-660 GCF_000298275.1 Orycteropus afer afer
GTTTTAATTGTCTTCAACTTCAAGTTGAACTTGCATATGAGCAGTTGATAGTTTGTTCCACAATCAGCTCCTGGCCTGGTTTTGGCTGAAGATATTGAACTTTTCCATCGCCTCTTGCCATAGATGTAGTCAATCTGATTCCTGTGTACTCTGTCTGGTGAAGTCCACATGTATAGCCACTGTTCGTGTTGTTGAAAAAAGGTATTTGCAATGAGTAAGTCGTTGGTCTTGAAAAATTCTATCATGAGATCTCCAGCATTATTTCTGTCACCAAGGCTAAATTTTCCAACTACCAGTGATTCTTCTTTGTTTCCAACTTTTGCATTCCAATCACCAGTGATGACCAACATACCTTGATTGCATGTTTGGTCAATTTCAGACTGCAGGAGTTGATAAAAATCTTCAATTTTCTCATCTATTGCTTTGTTGGTTGGTGCATTAATTTGAATAACAGTCATATGAATTGGTCTTCCTTGTAGGCGTATGGATATTAACCTATCACTGACAGCATTATACTTCAGGACAGATCTTGAAACATCTTTTGTGATGATGAATGTCATGCCATTCCTCTTCAATTTGTCATTCCCGGCATAGTAGATCATATGGTTGTCTGATTCAAAATGGCCAAAACTGGTCCATTTCAGCTCACTAATGCCTAGG
>NW_006928381.1:2685-6344 GCF_000298275.1 Orycteropus afer afer
AGGAAGTGGGAGGGGAGCTGTTGCATTGTGGTAAATTGTAGTCAATGTCATGAGACAAAGTGTATGTGAGCTGCTGTATGGAAAGTGAATTTGCCTGTAAATTTTCACTAAAATCACAATTTTTTAAAAAAGAAGATAAAGAATATACATGATATTATTTTAAATAAATTTTTTAAAAAACAGGTGTGGTGGTCTGATAGAGCCTGGTGAGACCCCTGAGACTATGGCCCCTAGTCACTCCTATGGCTTTCAGCCAAACAATAGACAGGCATATGGGGTGAACATTTATATCAGGTAGATACACTCTTTGGAGCAATCAATTGTGGGAGAACAGAAGAGCAGTTTTTGCACAAGGAGACACCCCAGGGGAGGGAGTGCATAGGAGGGAAGGACACAGGGAAGAGGTAAGTACAGGGAAGAAGTGGGAAGAGAGCTGTTATATTGTGAGGAATTGTAGTCAATGTCCTGAAACAAAATGTGTATTAACTGCTATATGGAAAATAAATTTGCTCTGGAAACTTTCACTCAAAGCACAATAAAAATAATTTTTAAAAATACATGCATAAATAAATGTACACACATATATAAATAAATAATTTTTAAATAATAATGTGTGTTATCTTTAAATAATAATGTGTGTGTGTGTCCTATTTACTACCATTGTAATGTAAGCTCTGTGAGGAGAGAGTATATTGTTTTTACTGCTTTATCCTTTTGCATGTTGGGGTAATCAATAAATATTTGTGGAATAAAAAAAAAAGAAGAACATACATGATATTATTTCTTAGAATTAAGTACAACCAGGAAAAGGTGAGTCTCTGTATGCCTCTTTATCTTTTGGGGATAATTATCAAACCTTTATAGTCCCTCCCTTGCTTTGGCTGTTAGGAAACTCTGAGCTAAATTTAATGTTCAATATCAATAAGTGCATGTGGTGTAGTAAATTACCTGGTATGGCTTTTCTAGCCATAAGTCTTTATAAACTCTGTGGTAAAATTTGCTGTGAGCAACTGAGGAGCTCCTGATTGTTAAAGTTATCCACCTAGGGTATTTCTGTTGAATGTAGCACAAAGCAATATTCTGGGAAGTTCACTCTCTCTTATGTGCTTAGAATTCTGATGTTATGATTGGTTAGTTGGCCACTCTGCCAAGCTCAAAAGAAGCCCTCCTAGAGGCAGAAGGTGTCTCTCTGACTGCTGGCTGAGAAGGATGTGCTGCTGAGAAAAATGTACTCCTGAGAGACACATGCTGCTGAGAAAGAGACACCGATAGACACGCACTGCTGAGATAGAGACTGTGAGAGACTGTTGGCTGAGAGATGGTGGGCTGAGAGAGACTCAGCATTGTTCCTGAACTTGAATTGTAGCCTGGTGCTTCCATAATAAACCCCATAATCTGTGAGTTCTGTGTGGCTACTGTAGTGAGTTATCAAACCCAGCAGAGAGGTGGTGGGTGCTTTGGGAGGAACGGTTGGTGAAAGGGCTGGAGGGAGGCAGCATGTCTGGCCTTGCAGGAATAGGCCTTGGGCTGCTGATGGTGATTCTGTCTTCCTCTTATGGGGTTAGAGGAAGTCAGAAGATGCAGCCTCCCTGCCCTTTTGGCACTGTGTCAACCTAAATTTATGGTAGTTACTTCCTCCTATGTTCCTATGTTTCTCCACAGCATATATTTATTTCTAGTTTAATGGTTTTTCCTGTATGTCTTATTAGTGAGCTCTTTCAAATCTCTCTTTGAAATAACACTTTAAAAAACAAAACTAGGTGAAAGGTACTTTGCATTAATTATCTATAATACATAAGACAGTCTTGGGATGTGGGTGTTACTATTTCCATTTTATAGACAACTATAATATAGTGTTAAGGACATGGACTCTGGAGTCCAACTGCCTGGGTTCAAAGCCCAGCTCTACCTCTGTCTGCATAAATTCAGGCAAGTAATTAATTCTTCTCTGCCTCATTTTATTCACCTGTAAAATATAATAATAGTTCACAAGGTTGTTACGAGGGAGGATTAAGTGAATTATGCTTATAAAGTTTATAGCACTTGGCCTGTGGTAAGCACTAAATCATTATTATTACTATTTACATGAAAGGAAGTTAAGATGAAACTAACCAAGTACCACAGCACAGTATCATACAACTGATGTTGTTAGTTGTTGCTGTTAGCTGCTGTCGAGTCAGTTCCAACTCACAGTGATACTATGCACAACAGAATAAAACACTGTCCAGTCCTAATGTACAACAGAATGAAACACTGTCCAATCCTAATGCACAACAAAATGAAACACTGTCCAATCCTATGTCCTCAAAATCACTGCTGTGTTTGAGCCAATTGTTGCAGCCACTGTGTTGCTGCATCTCATCTGTCTTACTAAGCTAGATATCCCGTCCTTCTCCAGGGACTGGTCATTCTATCTCATCTGTCTTACCAAGATAGACATCCCATCCTTCTCCAGGGATTGGTCTCTTGTGGTAATATGACCAAAGTAGGAGAGACATAGTCTGACCATTCTCGCTTCTAAGGAGCAGTCTGGCTGCATTTCTTCCAAGACAGATTTGTTCATTCTTCTGGCAGTCCATGGTATTTTCAACACTCTTTGCCAATAACCACAATTCAAAAGCATCAACTACAATTAGTTCTTTAAAATACAGAGCCATCTGGTCCTTTTCACTGCACTCTATTGCCTTCCTCAGGAGAGAAGGTAAAAGAAGAAATGAAACAAAAAAACGAAAAGAGGAGTTCTGGCAAATGGCGGACTAGGCAGAAGGACTGCACAGACCCTCTCCAACAAAGAAAAGGGAAACCAATTGACACAGACACAGAAGATAATCTTGGACCGCTGAGCCTTGAAGGGAAGGATACAGAAGTAGACTAAACCCCAACTAGCAGAAGAATTTCCATGAAAATACCAAAAAAGGAGACATACGGAGCTGCGGTCTGGCAGGGACCTGAACGCCCCTGATGGCACAAACGGCTTGGACAATCCCGAGTGGTGGTAGGACCTAAAAATTAACCTAAAAATCACCCTGCTAGCCAGGGACTGCACGGACTGTGCACGGTGGCTGGGGAACAAACAGAGAAGGTGAAGAGAAAGGTGGGCTGAATTGTGGACTTTTGCCAATCCGGAGGGTGCCGCCATTTTGAAGGTTTAAAAAGTGGCTTGACTATTTTGGATATTTAAAGAGACAGTGGTCTCACAGATTCCTGTGGTGGTAGGACTTAGGAATTAACCTAAAAATCACCCTGATAGTAAGGGACTGCACCGAGAACTGTGCACGGTGGCTAGAGAACAAATGGAGAAGGTGAAGAGAAAGGTGGGTTGAGCTGTGGACTTTTGCTGCTCCGGAGGGCACCACCATTTTGAAGGTTTAAAAAGCGTCTTGACTATTTTGGATATTTACAGAGACAGCACTCTCGCAGATTTCTGGGGCTTAAGAACACGTTCTGCTTTCCAGCAACCCCAAGGACACTCGGGGCCTGCAAGATTGAAAAGTTTTTTGATGGTTATTCAATTGTAATTTGTGTCTAACTGAGTGGGATAAAACAACAGTCCTCATAAGACACAACTACACCCACACCTCCTGCGACTTCACTTACTGAGCGAGAGCCACTTCTTCCTTCTCCACCAATGGGCCAAGGATAAAAAACCACCAAGAAGA
>NW_006928382.1:0-597 GCF_000298275.1 Orycteropus afer afer
GATCATATCATCAGCAAATAGGGATAGTTTGACTTCTTCCTTACCAATTTGGAGGCATTTGATTCCCTTTCTTTCCTTATGGCCCTCGCTAGGACTTCCAGTACAATGTTTAATAGAAGTGGTGATAGTGGGCATCCTTGTCTGGTTCCTGTTCTTAAGAGGAATGGTTTCAGTCTCTCTCCATTGAGAATAATGTTGGGTTTTGGTTTTGCATAAATGTCCTTTATTTTGTTGAGGAATGTCCCCTGTATTCCTATTTTGCTGAGAGTTTTGATCAGGAATGGGTGTTGGATTTTATCAAATGCCTTTTCTGCACCAATTGATATGATCATGTAGTTCTTCTCATTTGTTTTATTTATGTGGTGGATGATGTTGATTGTTTTTCTAATGTTGAACCATCTCTGTATATCTGATGTGAACCCCACTTGGTCATAATGAATGATTTTCTTGATACGTTGTTGCAGTCTATTGGCTAGGATTTTGTTGAAAATTTTTGCATCTGTATTCATGAGGGATATTGGTCTGTAGTTTTCCTTTTGAGTGATGCCTTTGCCTGGTTTTGGTATCAAGGTTATGCTTGCTTCATAAAATGAGTTA
>NW_006928382.1:1999-6012 GCF_000298275.1 Orycteropus afer afer
TATGTGTTTTTTCATGGTGTCCCTGGTTTCTTTGTTCCATATTATTTCTATGCTGAACTTGTTATGTTTATAAATTGTGTTGTCGTTTCCTGTGTTGCTGTTCTTTTAGTATATGCTGAATATTTGTGCTTGTCCTCTTTTTTATTGTCTAGTGAAGGCTTATCATTTTTCTTTGAAGTTACCCTATTATTTATAAATTTACCCCCGAGTTTAGAACAATCCATTCTATCTTGCAGACAGTGTACAATTCTTAACACACATCACAGGTTGATAAATTGGTCCAGGACTGCCTCACTAATTGTGGGCAGGTACAGACAAAGCTACCATTCCTTCTGGTTAACCAGTACCATCCAGGTAATACCAGTCTTCTTAGTGGTTCATTTGGTAGAGAATTTGTCCTATCCTCTCTTATTCTTTAAAGTTCCTATGCAGGCAACATATTACAATGTAGAGGCCCATTATAGAGGTCTTGTTTGCTGCCAGGCCTGGGACAAACCTTCTTGTGAAATATTGGTTGGGTTGAAAAATATTTAGTTCTCTGGGGACCAGTTGCCACACCCAGACTGAGGTGATACCCACTAAACACAATCTAGAGATAGGCAAAGCCACTATCATGTGAAACATCCCTCAAACTGCCTGCTCTAATGTCCCAGATACTTTTTCTTTCAGGAAAATATCAGGACCAGTGGTTCAAGTACCCATGATTTAACCTGATAGGACTGAGCCTGATGACCCCACAGGCCTTTGCCCTGGGTCCCTCCACTACTATGTGACCTGCCCTCTGTTTCTCCCACTCTCCTTCTTTCCTCTCACTCCCTGCACTCATTCCCCTCCCCTCACCCCCAGCCTGGTAATTAATAAGGCTCACTCCTGATGAAAGGCCCAGCTCTCTGGGAATCTCACAGTAAAGGAATGTCAGAGTCTGCCAGACCTGGGTCAAGCTGGTGTCAGGGTCTTAGCTTTCTCTGCAGTCACTGTTGGCCCAGGTTGAAAGGCATTAGTCAGTCCAGCCACACCCCTTCCTTGGGGACCCACACCTTTGATCCTTTGCAGGCCTCTGACCATAACCACATCCTGAACTTGTGTGAATTATAAACTGTTGTGTCTGCCCTCTTTGCGTGCCTATGGCGTTCTGTGCTTCTCTTCCCTTCATTTCACAGTTCTGGGCTTATATATTCTAGCCCAATGGCTGTGATGTTCTTCCCCCAGATCTCTGCCTGGATAGCACTTCACATGTCAACTGACAAGGCATTGATTCTGAGAGGGCTTCCATAACTGCCCTACTGAAGTGCACCTAAGCACATGGTTTGTTTCTGTTGTTAGTTGCTGTCAATTCCTATTATAAGTCAAATTAACATATTATAAGTTAAGTTAATATATTGTAAGTTATATTAATTTACTTTGTTTTATCTCCTCATTCCCCACTGAAACCTAAGATCCACAAGGTCAGGTACCCTTTACCTGAACAGATCTGACTTTTTACCACTGTATTCCCAGTGTCTCATATAATCTGTCTCAATACTGGGGAGATCCTTAATAATTTCCTTCTGTCCTGTGCTCTGTCTCCTGGTACTGCAACTATTCTTGTTCTTCCAAAACCAATCACTGGGTGTTTCATTTTTGCATTCAGCTATGGGATCATTTCAAGTTCCTCTACTTTTTCATCTGACATATTCTTAAACTGCATGAATTCTCTAAAGTTGAGAACAATAACTCATGCTTTTAAGTGGCTATTTTATGATCTGAAAGTGAATTGTTGGTTGTTATGACTGAAGGAGATTGGGTGACAGTGAACTTATGGAATGATTGTTTAGTGAGGACTATTCTTACTAGACAAGAAACTGTACATACTTCAAAGCAACTAATAAAATACGTGGAAATTGCTTTGCTAACAGAGATCTAGTAGAAGTTAAGAAATGTCAGAGTCTGTGGTTTAATAACAGTTCCCCTTAGTCTTTGCAACATTAATTTACTGTTTCTTGTCTCATTGTTCTTGTCTTTGTGTGTGATATGCCTAGTCTGCCTTCATATTTCATTGTAATTTAGTCATCAAACAGCTTCATATACATCAGGACTTCAGTGGTTACAATCAAGAGAAACCTCAACTCAAACTGGCTTCAGTGGTAAGGGAAATTCAATGGTTCATGTAACTGAGAAGCCCAAAGGTAGATTCTACTTCAGGTACAGTGTGATCCAGGATTTCAGTGTTACAATAAGGACTGATGTTCTCTCTAGCCATTACAAAATAATTCTCTGATTGCTCACTGTGGACAGTATTTTCTGAAAGCTCTTCTCTATGCCCCATGGAAACTACAAACAGCTTCTGAGGTTTATAATCTTCCTCATTCATCTCTAGACATGATGTGGTGAGAGAGGAGACTTTTTGTCTCATCTGCTGAAAACGTGGGCTGTTCTTTCCTTATAGCCTCAGAAAACGTCTCCTCAGGCCCAGCGTACTGGTTGAGTTACACATCTCTTTGGGAAATCATCACTGTAGCCAGGAGGGTGGAGTAGGCTGATTGTCCTAAGCAAGCAGAGATTCTGGTTTGAGAATGAAGGCAGTCCATTCATATGCACAGTGGGGAATATTTCTGTAGCCTACTGTGGTGGTTATGTTTGTATGTCAACTTGGCTGGGCCTGGTTGATTGGTTGGGCAGCTGGTGGTAGTTATTCCCATGATGAGACTGTCAATCAACTCCATGGTGGGATCTACCACAAGCAGCTGAGTAGCTGCTTTGGGTATGTGGTTAGCCTCCCATATATAAGAAGCAGCTTTGGGAATGGTCTCTAGCTTATGGCACTGTTGGACCCTGCATGTAGCCATGTCATTGTTCAGCAGCCTGTCATGCTCTGCCAACCTGGGGACTTTCAATGGGCTTGAATTAATGGCCTGCCATGTGATTTGGTAATATTGGGATTGTGCCTTTTTACTTGTCAACCTTAAGCTTGGAAGCCAGCAGCTGTCTGAGTAAAGAAAAGCCTCTAGCTTCAATGGGCCAGGAGCAGGAGGCAGAGCTGAACCCCAAGGTTGAGGAGCTTTCACCCAGCCCCTAGAGCCTGGCACTTTGAATTTGGCCTTAAAGCCTCCAAACTGTAAGCAAATAAACTTCTGTTTATTAAGGGCATCGCATTTGTGTTATATTCCTGTCAGAGTGGCTCTAGGTAACCAGAACACCTACCTAAAGAGTTATGTTGGTTGATTTAATTATAAGTCAATTGTTAATTTGTTTATTGATGAGACTTTATTTTAGCACCTGCTAGGAGCTCTGGTAGCATAGTGCTTAAGGCACTTGACTGCTCACCAGAAGGCTGGCGGTTCAAACCCACCAGCCACTCCTCGGAAGGAAGGTTGGGCAATCCTACTTCCGTAGTGATACTGCCTCGGAAACCCAAGGAGGGGTTGCTATGAGTCGGGGCCGACTCGACGGCAAACAACAACAATATGCCGAAGAAGCAAAGGATACAGAAATGAATATAATAGGGGATTTTTTTAATGGAGAATTTCTGGTACACCATTAGTTACAACACACAGAGCAAATCTCTAATTGAGATACCCAAAGAAGAGGATATTATCTAGAGGACTAAAGGGTACCTGATCAAAGTAGTACATTCCCTAAAGGCTAAAATGTATCTGGTTTCCCTGGAAGTAAGAGCTAGGCAAGAGTGGGGAGTGAAGGTACATTGTTGCAGAAAGAAGAACTCATGTGCAATAGCGTAAGGGCCTGGGTTACCACGGCAATCCCCTGGAATGGTGGAAAGCTACATGTCAGTGGAGCCCAAGATGAGGGATAGGAATGGCAGGAGCAGGGAAGAAAGACAGGTGGACCAAAGTGTGATGGGCCAGAGGTACGACTGTTCAAAGAACAGGTGACTTTTTATATCAGTGCATTTTAAACAACAGAACACAAAAAAATGAATTTAGAGTTCCGGCAAGATGGCGGACTAGGCAGAAGGATTGCACAGACCCTCTTCAACAAAGAAAAGGGAAACCAATTAACACAGACACAGAAGA
>NW_006928383.1:0-639 GCF_000298275.1 Orycteropus afer afer
TTATTGTAAAAGTTAAGGAAAGGTTTATCTATAGAAGGAAATTTTCTTTGTTGGTTACTAGGGGTGGGAGGGGAGGGAAGGGAACGCTCTTAGATAGATAGAGATAAGTTTTGATTTGGGTGAAGAGAAGGGCAAAGTAGCAAATGTGTGTGAACAATATGAGAGCACTGAGCATGAGAAAGACATACAGAGATACATGGGAAGTATAGACAACAAATATGAACCCTTTTGCATATATAGTACTACGTTCTCAATGAAGGCAAACATGGGTATATGGGTGGATCAGTGGGTGGACAGGCTGAACGATTAGGTATGTCTATGAAATGGAGAATGTATCCAAGAACATATACAGGCTTGGCAGACAAAGGTCCTATAAGTTTATGTGAATGATTAGAATTCCCAGGTGTATAGTAGAGCTGACAAGGGGCAAAGTTGTGGTCACTGCTTGGTAACAGCCAGCTACCCAGAGGGACTGTGTAGTTGAACCTGGGGCTTGGGACCATAGTCACAGGGGACATCAAGCTCACTTGACATAACATACTATACAAAACATTGTTCCACTTCCTACTTTGGCGAGTAGCAACTGGGATCATAAAATCTAGCAAGCTGCCATCTAGATGCAACAATGGGTCTCTCCTC
>NW_006928383.1:1272-1854 GCF_000298275.1 Orycteropus afer afer
GGTCAATGTCATGAGACAAAGTGTATGTGAACTGCTGTATGGAAAGTGAATTTGCTCTGTAAATCTTCACCCAAATCACAATTTTTTAAAAAAAGAGCTGGAGTGGCAATATTAATTTCTGATCAAATTGACTTAAAGACAGAAACCACCATATGAGACAAGGAAGGACATCATATAATGATTAAAGGATCAATTGAATGAGAAGATAAAACCGTAATCAATATCTATGGATCCAATGAAAGAACTGCAATATACATAAATCAGACTTTAAAAGAGCTGAAAATGCAAATAGATGCCTCCACAGTCATAGTAGAAGACTTTAATACACCACTTTCAATGAAAGATAGAACAACTAGAAAGAAACTCAACAAAGATGCAGAAGAGTTAAACAATACAATCCACCAACTTGACTTTATAGACATCTGCAGAGCACTTCACCCAACACCGGCACAATATACATTCTTTTCCAGTGCACACGGAACATTTCTCATGATAGACCATATGTTAGGCCACAAAGCAAGCCTTAATCAATTTAAAAACATTGAAATACTACAAAGCATCTTCTCAGATTACAATGCTATC
>NW_006928383.1:2789-4143 GCF_000298275.1 Orycteropus afer afer
ATAACTGTGATATCAAAACCAGGCAAAGACATCACTCAAAAGGAAAACTACAGACCAATATCCCTCATGAATATAGATGCAAAAATCTTCACCAAAATCCTAGCCAATAGACTCCAAAAGGATATCAAAAAAATAATTCATTATGACCAAGTGGGGTTCATATCAAGGATGGTTCAACATTAGAAAAACAATCAATGTGATCCACCACATAAATAAAACAAAGAAGAAGAACCATATGATCATATCAATTGATGCAGAAAAGGTATTTAATAAAATCCAACACCCATTCCTGATCAAAACTCTCAGCAAAATA
Organism: Orycteropus afer afer; assembly: GCF_000298275.1. Taxonomy (NCBI): domain Eukaryota; kingdom Metazoa; phylum Chordata; class Mammalia; order Tubulidentata; family Orycteropodidae; genus Orycteropus; species Orycteropus afer. The sequence goes on from NW_006928383.1 coordinate 3,103, forward strand.
GGAATAGAAGGGACAATTCTCAACACAATAAAGGGCATCTATGCAAAACCAACAGCCAACATTATACTCAATGGAGAGAGACTGAAACCACTCCCCTTGTGAACAAGAACTAGACAAGGATGCCCTCCATCACCACTTCTACTCAACATTATACTGGAAATCCTAGCCAAGGCAATAAGGCCAGAAAGGGAAATCAAAGGCATCCAAATTGGTAATGAAAAAGTCAAACTATCTCTATTTGCAGATAATTTGAGCCTATACCTAGAAAACCCAAGAGACTCAGTCAAAAATCTACTGGAACTAATTGAGAGATTTAGCATCACGGCAGGATACAAGATCAATGTACAAAATTAGTTGGAATCCTCTACACCATCAAAGAGATTCCTGGAAAATAAATAAGGAAATCAATAACATTTACAATAGTTACAAAAAAAGTTAAATACTTGAGAATAAATCTTAGCAGGGATGCAAAAGACCCGTACAAAGAAAACTATGAAAGACTACTTCAAGAAATCATAAGATATCTACATAAATGGAAGAACATACCAAGTTCTTGGATAGGAAGACTGAACATTGGGAAAATGTTATTTCTACCCAAAGCAATCTATGCATTCAATGTAATCCCAATCCAGATCCCATCAACATTCCTTAAACCAATCACTAACTTTATATGGAAAGGAAAGAGACCTTGGATAAGCAAAGCACTATTGAAGAAGAACAAAGTAGGAAGTCTCACACTACCGGATCTCTAAACCTATCATACAGCCATAGTAGACAAAACTGCCTGGTAATGGTATAATGACAGACACATAGACCAATGGAATAGAATTGAGAATCCAGAAATCGATCCATCGACCTGTGGTCAGCCCATCTTTGACAAAGGGCCAAAATCCATTAAATGGGGAAGAGAATGTTTGTTTAATACATGGTGCTGGCAAAACTGGATATTCATTTGCAGAAAAATGAAACAAGATCTGTACCTCACACCATACACAAAAACTAACTCCAGATGGATCAAAGACTTAAATGTGAAACCTAAAA
>NW_006928383.1:5673-6386 GCF_000298275.1 Orycteropus afer afer
CGTGGATGAACTTGGAGGACATTATGCTGAGTGAAATAAGTCAATCACAAAAGGACAAATATTGTATTAGTCTGTTATTGTAAAAGTTAAGGAAACATTTATCTATGGAAGGACATTTTCTTTGCTGGTTACCAGGGGTGGAAAGGTAGGGTAGGAAACACTGTTAGATAGATAGAGATAAGTATTGATTTGGGTGAAGAGAAGGGCAATGTTCCAAATGTGAGTGATCAATATAGTAGCACTGAGGAAGAGAAAGACATAGAGAGGTACGTGGGTAGTACAGACAACAAAGATGAACCCTTTTGCAATTATAGTATGGTGTTGTCAGTGAAGGCAAACATGGGTATATGGGTGGACAGATAGGTGGACAGGCTGAACTATTAGATATGTCTATGAAGTGGGGAATGTATCCAAGAACATATATAGGGTTGGCCGACAATGGTCCTATAACTTTATGTGTATGATCTGAATTCTCAGGTGTATAGTGGAGCTGACAAGGGGCAAGGTTGTAGTCACTGCCTGGTCACAGCCAGCTACCCAGAGGGACCAAGTAGTTGAACCTGTGGGCTCTGGACCATAGTCGCCGAAGACATCAAGCTCAATTGGCATAACATACTATACAAAACACTGTTCCACCTCCTACTGGGGTGAGTAGCAACTGGGATCTTAAAAGCTTGCAAGCTGCCATCTAGATGCAACGATGGGTCTCTCCT
>NW_006928384.1:0-3787 GCF_000298275.1 Orycteropus afer afer
TCTAGGTATAGGATCATATCATCAGCAAATAGGGATAGTTTGACTTCTTCCTTACCAATATGGATGCCTTTGATTTCCCTTTCTTGCCTTATAGCCCTGGCTAGGACTTCCAGTACAATGTTGAATAGAAGTGATGATAGCGGGCATCCTTGTCTAGTTCCTGTTCTCAAGATGAATGGTTTCCTGATGGACTCTTAAGCAGCACTTCTTTTATCATCATAACTACAATTCCTCCAGCATCTACCCATTAATTCTCTCTCCGCTGAACCTCAAAACTTATCCCAAAGGTTGAACCAGTTGTCATTGACTCGATTCTGACTCATGGCAACCGTATGCATGTCAGAGTGGAACAGTGCTCCACAGGGTTTTCAATAGTTGTTTTTCAGAAGAAGATCACTAGGCCTTTTCTCTGAGGTACCTCTACATGGACTAGAATCTCCAGCCTCCTGATTCACAGCTGAGTGTGTTAACTTTTCCTACCACAATCTCATTCCTTACAATAACCTCATGTCTTCACCATTCAACTTTCACAAAAATCCTCCTTCTTCTATCAATTTCACAAACAGCCTCTCTTTCTCCATGTGAGCTCAGTCAGCTAGGATCTCCAGCCCAATCACAAAATAGTAGCTAAGGAAAGTAAGGGAAAGGAAAGGTTGCTGAGAAAAAGATCAATTGAAGAAACCTAGCAAAGGACGTAAGATTTTAACAGGAAAGTGTGGAATTTACAGAACTGGAGAGATAGAGGCCATCCTAAGCAAGAATTTCAAGAAAGAAATACAGTTAGCATACCAGAGAGAAAATGGAGATATAAATTTGTCTGACCAAAAGCTAAAGTAAGATGCATTTTACTCAGGCATCTATGATTCCTCACAGGTAACCAATAGAAGAAATCATCCTTAACTCAATCCACAGAAATAGCCTTTCATTTTTTGTTTATTCTCAGACATATTGTCTACATTCCTGGGTATAATTTAGGTCAAAAACATGCCTTTCCATTCTCCTAAGATAGGAAACTTCATTTTGTTATATTTTTAATGCCAATGACATAGCCAGGCTCTGTCTACAACAAGTTCAGTCACTTTGCTTCACTTCATCTATGCCGTAAATTTAGTTCCTGGTGGGATTCCATGCTCTACCATCAGACAAACCTTGTTTTTCTCTTTCATCTTCATCAGCATCACAAGTTCAAAAGGGCTCTCTCTCCACCTTTCTGCAAACCTGTATAGAGTATAAATAACTTCTCTCCCATTAGCTTTTCCTAGAAACCTCAACCTTACTAACTCGAGGTATGGATGAGAGCAGGTCAAAGCAAGTTACTTGTTCAGATCCAAGGCAAGGAAGGCCATTTAGAAAGAAAAGCACATCTCTTTCCAAATCTTGTATAAGCAAGGTCACAAGCCCAAGGAATCTAGGCCACTGTGAGTCCAGACCTGGCTTCCATCCTCAGGTCTTTATGCAATTGTGACAGCCACCATATGGGTTTTGGTTTATGCCAGCTGAGGGTGTGTGTGTGTGTGTATTCCTGAGAGTGCTTAGGTATAGCCACTTACTTTGCAGCAGAACATAGAGGTTATACAGATACTAATCCCAGGAATTATTTTCTTATGGGTTATTTTATGGTTACGGTTTGGTCACAGAGGAACCTGTTTTGATGAAGAGAGTTTGCTCAGGACTTAAATTTCTCTAATCGTTGAATGTATCAAATGTTCTTGCTCCAAGAAAGGGAAGGTTACTTGCTTGTTAAGAAAACAAGCATTACAATTGGTTGACAAAACCCAACTGGGATACTTATGAAAGGTCATATAAAGAGGAACATATTTTTGCAGGGCTGTTAGAAGTGTAAAATGTCTATAGATAGTAAAAAATACTGGTGGTGATACAGCAGCATTGTAAAGACTTATATAGTAGTCTGTTTAATGTGAAAGAGATTAAGTTAACTCATGCTGAAAAGTTGATTGAATACACACTAATCTATTGCTGAAAACTCATCAAGTGAGAGATTCAATCTGTTACATTTCAATCTTAACTTTTTTTGCAGCCACTGAAATAGACAAAAATTTAAAAAATAGATATGCTAATTTGTGACCTTCACAGTTGTTAGGGTACAACCAAATCCTACTTAGAGCTCAAAAGTGTTTGTTTGTTTGTTTGTTTGTTTTTTTACAGTAAGTGTTCATGGAACAAAATGACGTGAGAAGTGTTAATACTTTGTCACTGCTATTGCTGTGGTTTCTGTAAGGAATTCATATAAAGGTATAAAATTTGGCAGAAAGGGAAACATTTTCTGAAGGTTTATCATGAGCCAGGTACTTTGCCTGGCTTTAATTTTCATACCAGTTTTCAACATGTTGTGTGCCATCAAGTCAGTTCTGATTCATAGTGATCCTATCAGACAGAGTAGAACTGCTCCATAGAGTTTCCAAAGCTATAAATCTTTGTGGAAGCATGACTACTACACCTTTCAAACTGTTGACCTTTTGGTTAGCAGCCAAATGCTTAACCACTGTCCCATTAGAGCTTTAATTTTTAACATAGGCATCATTATTTTGATTTTACAAATGTGAAACTAAGAGTCCTAGGTAAAAGAACTACACCCTAATATTTATATATGATTGTGTTTTATAGTCAAACCTAGATCTAGCATGCAAATTTTTCCTATCAAAGCTTTTGTTTCTGAAGTTAAATGATCTGGAACTCTCCTTTGGGACTCGCAATCACACTGCTGCGAGTGGAAGCCAACTCATAGTGAACCCTCCTTGGGTTTTCCAGGTGATATCAATAAGGAAGTAGATGGCCAACTTTCATTCCAAGGAGTGGCTGGTGGGTTTGAACCTCCAGCCTTCTGGTTAGCAATCAAATGCATTAGGCACTACACAGATTTGTCTAGTTAAGGTCCTGCCCAAAGTCTACTTCCTCTGTTCTTCCTACTCCACTACCCTGAACTATTTCAACACCTAATTTCTTTCCAATGAAGCACATAAGTTATTTGTTTACTTATTTCTTTTTGTTTTGTTGGTTGATTTTTTGACTCAGTGAGGTCAGGGACTATATCTATCTTTATTTTCTTTAAAATCACCACAACTTTAGCATGTTATTATGTGCCATGGAGTCGATTTTAGCATAGGTCTGACAAATTCATAGACAAATCAAGTGAATATTGGTTGATACTAAATGACTTCCTGCTCTTTTTGTTCACTCTAATAGACTATTCAATTCTATAGAAAGAATTGTTTTGTTCACTACTTCTTAAAGAAAAAAATACTAAAGGTAAAATTACAAGAATAAAATGTCCTAATTGGATACTTTAAAGTAGTATTTTACTGCTCCTTGTACACATCTTTCTGGTTCCTTACACCACTTGAAAATCAGGATATTTCAATGTTACCAGTGATAAAATGAGTATGAGTCTATCCTCTACAAAAGATCAACCAGAACAACTAGAGAAGAGACAATCATAACCACACAATATGTTTTAAGAAAGGTAGAATTTTCTGTACCTTATGAGACTATTTTTTAAAGTATCTTTTCCATGATAGAAATTGGTACAACTGTATGCATGTGTCCTGCTAATGTCAGTGAAATGGCAATATATGTTTTTAGGCAACTAGCATAAAATGTCACCCATCTGTCAGTTTGATGTGTTGCAATGGCTTGGGTGTTGCTATAACGCTGGAACCATCATATCAGCAGGGTCATTCAGGGTGGACAGGATTCAGCATAGCTTCCAGACTAAAACAGACTAGGAAGACAGGTCTGGAAATCGACTTACAAAAATTAGCCAAGGAAA
>NW_006928384.1:4115-4655 GCF_000298275.1 Orycteropus afer afer
TAAATAAGATTAATATCAATAGCCACTTATCCCCCATGAATATAGTTTGGGACGTGGATGGCTGAGGAAGGAGTAACTAGCAATAGGCTTAAAAGTCTTTTATTATTATTATTATTAGCCAGAGTGCAGAATACATACCCTAGCTGACCTGAAAGGAAGGGCTTGATGTGCAAGAATTAGCCTGTTGTTTCTCATTGTTTCCCATAACTGGTTGCCTAGTCATAGTCTGAATTTACTTAAAGCCCAAGGGAAATTAAAAAAAAATCATATTTCATTTCCCACTCCATTGATAGTAGGAGGAAACTATGGGAAAGTAGATGTTAAAATATTTATTGCCAAAAGTACAGAAGACCACTAAACATGAGCATACCCAGGTGGGAGTGACACACACATGTACAATCGCATCATAGCTCAAGCAGCATTTTGAATATGAGATGTCATTTAATTAGGTTTGTCTTGCTCATGACAAATTTCATTAAAGCTGTCTAGAGTTTCATGGCATTTAGGTCTAGACAGAATGGGTTTTGTGTCTCATTGAAA
>NW_006928384.1:6120-6680 GCF_000298275.1 Orycteropus afer afer
TCCCTCCATGAAGAGAGAACCAAAAGATGACCTCAGGATTCTGTTAAGAACATAATTTGCTTATCTTCAGTCATCTGTCTGTCTTCTCCTACCCTATCCTTTCTACTTAATTATATTTTCTACCCAGGAAAGAAATCACTTTTTGTTTTGGTTTGATTTCCATACTTTGTATTGTTTTTGTATGACTTTTCCTTTTGATTTATACTGTAACAGTTGTTCTTTTTTATTCCTATTTTAGTAACCATTTACCTTCATTTTCCCGCTCTTGTTTTCTCTTAAAATATTTTTACCTCTAGAATCTGATTTTTTTTTTTGGGGGGGGGGTTAACCTCTTAATTTCTAGCATCTGCTCTTCATTTTTAATTTTATCAGCTTATACTTTAGTAACTTCTTTTTACCACCCTGCTCTACCAGGCTCTCTGCTCTAGGAGACAGACATCATAGGTGTACCACCCATTTCAGTTTTCAGTTGTTGTTGTTGTTAAGTGCCGTCGAGTCGTTTCCGACTCATAGCGACCCCATGCACAGCAGAACGAAACACTGCCCGATCCCGCACCAGC